>NW_027189134.1:3008740-3039688 GCF_040958095.1 Procambarus clarkii
CGTGGTCTCAATTCTCACACGCCAGTAAGTCGGGCATGGAAGGATATCAACAAGGTCAATGGGAAAAATGCTGCAGAGATCTCGTACCCTAATCCGCTGCACAGAGCAAATGAGCTTGTTGGTGCTTGGGCCACGACTTCCAGTTTTGACAGTCTTCCTCTACCCTCAAAGAATGAATTAAATAATAGATATACTGATAGGGCAAGGCTCCTTGACTTCATGCGTCATCAAGAGGATGACTGTGACATACTTTTTACTGAATACAAACTAGATTCTGCTCTACATAAAGGCAAAGCTACATCACCCAGGGAGGATGGAGTTACTGACGGCATACTGCATATATGCTTCTGTTAGTTCCAGGGAATACCTTTCTTCAATTGTATAATATGAGCTATGTAACGGGATCTTCCTAAGTCATGGACCAACAGTGTTATTATTCCCATTCCTAAACCTCACTAACCGAGTGCTTTTCGCCCAATCTCCCTCACTAGTTGTCTAGAGAGTAAGTGTCTTGAGAGGATGGTTCTCAACCGTCTCCTTTACAAAATTAATAATATGTTGTCTCCCCAGATATATGGCTTTACGCATGGAAAGAGTGTAAATCACTGTATTACCACACTCCTCACTCTGCATACTGATAGGTCATATACCACTTTCCTAGATCTTAAGTCAGCCTTTGACATTGCTAACCCACACGTCATTCTGAGAGAACTTGCTAAAATGAATGTTGGAGAGTTATTGTTAAAAATTGTTCAAACTGAAATAAATATATAACACTCTACGGTACAGTTGTGTTTAATTATGTTTTGCGATTCCTTTGGAAAAGGTATTTGTGCACCAAGTACTACTAGGTCATTATGAGATATGCTGAATGTTGTCAATATACCATCTGAATACGCTTCACTTTGCGTTAATCATTGGACGTCCTAATGATTAAGGTCCCCAAAAGGACTTAATCAGACCTCAGTGGATATTTTTACTCTCCCCCTCTCCCTCTCTCTCTCAGAGCATCCCCTTATGTGTTGTATGTGGGTGCTGAAGTTCAGTCTCTTGTCTATGTATAGGTGAAGGAACTTTCCATAATTGTTATTGCTAATGTTTACTTGTAATACTGGGTATACATCCGGTGTTCTTAAACTCGACCGCGGCGAGGGTAAGCCGCGGTCGTATGGTCTGAAACCCACAAATATTTACAATGGGGGGGGGGGGGGGGATAACATTTCCTCTTCAAGCACGCGCGCACAAATGAACTATGTTACTTAACTGGAAGCACTCGTTCAACATAATTTACACGATTTTTCAGGATAATTATTTTTCTTACAAGCATATATACAGTATAGTACCTAGGAGGTTCTCTTCAATGATATCTAAGATAATTAAAAGAACCCAAGCAAACTACTGTGGAAATGTGCAGGACAAACATATCAATTGTGACACTAGCTCTCCACATATGGCATTTGCTTAATTTAGAAACTGTACTTGTGGTCGATCTCGAACACATGTTGTTGATGTGACGATGTGTTATGAATTTTGTGGCTAGCTCCTCAAGATTGTAACTTGCTTAGATAAATAAATTGTGTGTTCAGTCCCTGAACCCATTATGTGATAAATTTACTAAACTAAAAACTATAGTCTGGCGACGAAACCTGAACTGCATAATGTAAATAGGGATTAACCAGAAAAAGATATAGGTGAAGAATAACACCAGGTAACTGCATTAGTTACAATATCTAGATCAAACTAACATTGATTTTCAAAAGGTTGTATATTTTCCATCAATGGAGAGCATCAGCCAAGAAGCCTTCTTTAAAATATGAATATCTTTCCTTGCCCAATAAGATCTAATCTCTGAATAAAACGCAAAAAAAGACTTGATTGTAACCTATCCAACGCTGCCTATTGGATGGGGGAGAGGGGGTTATGTGTAGGATAAACATATCAATTGGGACACTAGCCCTCCATATATGTCAGTATCTTAAATTATAAACTGTACTTGTGGTCGGTCTCGAGCCCATTGTTGATGTGACAATGTGCATTGACTTTTGTAACTAGCTTATCAAGATTATAACTTCCTTGGCTATATGAATTGTGGGGTTCAGTCCCTGAGCCCATTATGTGCCTCTGTAACACTCCACTATCGCCCATAGGATGGGTTTGGGGTGCATAATAAATGAACTAAACTAAGCTCTGCCTTTTTGATAACAGATACAATTATAAGCTTTATTTGTGAATCTCAATTAATTAAACAATATATCACAGAGCCTGTAGGGTTCGGTGAGATGAGCGAAGAGACATGGAAGATTTTACATAAGTAGAGTACATGGTAGTTTAAGTAGCGAACGCATGTCAACGAATAACGAGTATATATAACAAAACTATTGTCCTATGAAGTTGATTTAACTTCCAAACATATATTTTTTAATAAATGTTAAATGTTTTCTGGCTAGTTATGTTAGATTTTATTAAAAATACGTATTCTACTTGTTAACATTATAATTTAAATTTGTGATAATTTGTGCAGAGAAGTCCGACAACTGGATATGCCAACAAACACTTTGCAAACAACGATATATCTTGGATAAGTCGCTCCACAACATTGAAGCTTTGACCGTCGACTTCCTTTGATGCTACTTATTTACTTATTTCATAATTAAATTATATTAGTTTGGAGTAAATATATGTTTTCTCATGTTCTGCATTCAGCACCCACATTATAGTAAATATACCATATTACTTCATTACTTAAATAATGCTAGGAGGGTTTGAGTAGCTTTGGGTCTTTAGTGGACAGAATCTCCAATAGATGGGGCGAGAGTCGCCCCATCTCTCTCGCCCGAGCAAGAGTCGAAACTTAATTTAAAATTGATATATCTTTGTTCTCGAACATGATATATTTCATTTGGTGCAATCATAATAATGTTTACAATACCCAAATTTGTAACAAATTAGATGGCAAATTCCTTGGCATTCTCATTGACCACAAGCTTAATTTCCAGGGACACATTCTAAACATATCAAAAAAAGTTTCAAAAACTGTGGGCATTCTTTCTAAGATCAGATATTATGTACCACGCCCTGCCCTGGTGACTCTCTATTACTCCCTTATCTATCCATATCTCAACTATGGTATTTGTGCTTGGGGCTCTACTACCCAAAATCACTTACGTCCTCTAATTACTCAACACAAAGCTGCTATTAGGACAATATCCAATTCTGGCCCCAGACATCACTCGGTACCCCTACTTAAATCTCTGAATATGTTAGACATTAAGTCACTGCACATTCTCTCATGTGTATTATACATATATAAAACGCTAAACTATAATGCCAATCCTGATCTCAAAAGCTTCATAGAAGGTTGTATCAGAACCCATGAGCATCACACCAGAAATAAATACAGTTTTGATATTCCTAGAGTACGACTTAATCAAACTAGAAATGCTCTACAAATCAAGGGGCCCAGAATGTGGAATGACCTTCCCAACCATGTTAAAGACTGTACCTCTCTCAACCAGTTTAAGTTAAAAGCGAAGCTATACCTAATAAATTCCCTGTAACCTACCTTACCCTTCTATTGTCAACCAATGTCTGTTTTTTTTCTTTAAAGAGCGCTGTTTGTCGACATAATTGTATTTGTGCTGCTTTTTCATCTATGTTTTCATTTCTTGTTTTCATTCTACTCATTATGCTCAATTAGTATTAAGCTTGTCATTTAAGTTTATCATGCCCGAAACGCTTTGCGTAATAGTGGCTTTAGGCATTGTATGTACTAGCTATACCTATAAGTGAAACATTCCTTGTAAATATTTATTGTATGTATGTACCTTACCTAAATAAAATTGTATTGTATTGTATTGTATTGTATATGTTCATATCTCGGTCTTTCTGGAGGCATATAAGATTTTAGGCTTTATTAGCGTATCTTTGTTAATTATACAATATATCGGGAAGTGCGTAGGCGTCTGCACTCCATGCCCGACAAGCTACTGAGCGCTACTATAAAAACATATGTATCTTCACTTGAGCTATTGTGACGGTAACGCGTTGGTGTTCGGCTGTTTAAGGCTAGGGGTATGGCCTCGTCACATAGTTATAAAAAAAAAGAAAAAACTGGAACTTCGTCTGTGGTAAGGTAAGGAGAAGACACACAAAACACAAGTAAACTTTAACAATGAAATTTTAATTACGTTAATTAAATCAAAACATGAATAAAATGCACAAACAAATTCTTATAATAAAATCAATCAATCAAAATAATAAGAATAATTAGATGACACAATGAAAAGTTACGTTAAGGCAAAATAACAAGAAGTGCAATACAAAGTAAATGGGAGGTGTTGGAATATTGGCTTTAAGCCACCACTTCTCTCAGTACACGCTAGCGTCTAGCCGGGAGGAGTGGTGACCACGAGAGCACTGAACATTCTGAGGTCTGAAGTTGGGGCGACCCCAGACATCAAGTAGTATGGGGGGGCGAGTGCAGGTGCAGCCAGACCGGCGACCAATCAGCGGAGCCGGCAGCGATCAACATGTAGTTTGGTGGTTTGAGTCCGAACAGATGGCTGGCTGCATACGTTTTGCTCACCCTGGCAAGCCTTGCTGGTGTTGTTGTCATTGTTGGACATGTCTTCCATAGTCGTTTTATATAATTTCGACGACGTAATTATGGAGGGAAGAGCAGGCTCAATCTCTTGAAGGAGATTATTGTCACACTATAAATATGTCTATTGTAATGTATTTAAAATGAAGCTCTTATTTCTATCTTGCTTAAGACATATAAAACATTTGTGTTTATTAACGAATTTACGTGAAATAAACATTGATCTGAGAGAGAGTTGCTCTGTCGTTCAGTCTGTACGGGGTGGGAGCTCCGTAATTTTTAAAATACATGTATCTTCATTAGAACTTTAATTATGTCTATGGTAAAGTGTTTAAAGTGAAGCTTATATGTCTGCCTTTCTTGAGACATATAAAACATATATGTTTATTAACGAATTCACGTGAACTAACATTGTTCTGAGAGAGAGTTGCTCGGTCGATCAATCTGTCCGGGGTTACAGCTCGGCTATTATAAAAGTACACGTATCTTCGCTTTAAATTTAAATATGCCCATGGTAAGGTATTTAGAATGAAGCTTATATTTCTATCTTCCTTGTGACATATAAAACTCTTACGTTTATTAAGGAATCTGTGTGAAATAGGCATGGTTCTGAGATGAATGCTGCGGTTTTCGAGCTCGACAAGCAATGAAAACTGCCCCTTTTATAAAACTACAAATATCTTCGGTTTTACTTAAAATATTTGTCTGGTAGAGGTTTAACATATAGTTCGCGTTTTTGTCTTTCTTCTGACTAATAAATAATTTTGGTTTAATAAGTCATCAAGATGTTTTCAACAATATTTCACATGTATTTCATGTGAACAATGTATTTCAACAATACAATACAACAAATACGCACATTGGTACATTATTGCAAAGGCACTATACTATATATATATATATATATATATATATATATATATATATATATATATATATATATATATATATATATATATATATATTTATATATATATATTTATATATATATATATATATATATATATATATATATATATATACATATATATATAAATTGTTGCAAGTCGAGCAACAAATATTTTACATTGAACAACAAATGAGATTGGAAAAGAAGTATTGCCACCTCTGCTATACAGAAAAAAATAGACCCTAGACACACCCTATGGGTAGTAATGGACCCCCATACCGACACTATGAGGGGAAGTGGACCCCATAATAACACTATGGGCGGTAGTGGGCACTATACAAACACTATGGGCGGTAGTTGACCTCATAGCGACCCTGTGGGCGGCAGTGGACCCCCTGCCGACCCTGTGGGCGGCAGTGGACTCCCTACCGACCCTGTGGGCGGCAGTGGACCCCCCTACCAACTTTGTGGGCGGTAGTGGACCCCTACCGACCCTGTGGACGCCCTACCGACCCTGTGGGCGGCAGTGGACCCCATACCGACCCTGTGGGTGGCAGTGGCCCCCATACCGACCCTGTGGGCGGTAGTGAACCCCCTACCGACCCTGTGGGCGGCAGTTGACCTCCCTACCGACCCTGTGGGCAGCAGTGGACTCTATATACTAATCCTGTGGGCGATACTGGACCCTATACTCATCCTGTGGGCGGCAATGGACGCCATACACATCCAGTGGGTGTTATTGGACCCCATACTTATTCTGTGGGCGGTTGGAGCCCCATACCCATCCTGTGGATGATAGTGGACGCCATACTCATCCTGTGGGTGGTATTGGACCCCATACCCATCTTTTGGGTGGTTGTGAGCCCCATACCCATCCTGTCGGTGGTAGTGGACGCCATACACATCCAGTGTATTGGACCCCATTCCCTTCCTGTGGGTGGAAGTGATCCCCAAGTTTGCAGTAGTTTACCCCATAAACATTCCACCATAACATCGTTTTCTGTTAGCGTTCCTACAAAACATTCTTTAAAAAATTTTAAAGCGCAAACTATGGTATATAATATTGATTGGTGAAGCACTGTTATTCTATGTAATAATTTATAGTGCTTATTATAATTTACTAAGAACAACTAATATTTCTCAAAACAAAACTACGAGCCTTCAATAGGAAGTAGCTGATCTGTAATATTCTAAGAGTATGGACAATAGTAGGTAAATTTCACAACCCATGTGGGACCTGAAAACTACAATTTTCATTATAATTGAAGCAATCACGACTATTCTGCTATCTACGTTGATGGACGGGTACTGTGAGACGTAAATTGGTACGTGAGGAAGAGTTTGGGCCTTGGTAAAAAAGGTAACTGGAAATATATCACATATGTACTAAATCATTATTCAACATATTGACTTTAAGCATTAAGTCATATATGTGCTGTCTTGTGTGAGAACGGGTTGCGTTGTTGTAGTGTTCGTTGTTGTAGTGTACGTTGTTGTAGTGTTCGTTGTTTAGTTCTCATTTTTGTGGTGTTAGTTGTTGAAGTGTTCGTTGTTGTAGTGTTCGTCGTTGTGGTGTTCGATGTTGTAGTGTTCATTGTTGAGATGGTCGTTGTTGAGATGTTTGTTGTTGAGATGTTCGTTGTTGTGGTGTTCGGTGATGTGGTGTTCGTTGTTGTAGTGTTTGTTGTTGTAGTGTTCGTTATTGTAGTGTTCGTTGTTGTAGTGTTCGTTTTTGTAGTGTTCGTTGTTGTAGTGTTCGTTGTTGAGATGTTCTTTGTTGTGGTGTTCGTTGTTGCAGTGTTCGTTGTTGAGATGTTCGTTGTTGTAGTGTTCGTTATTGAGATGTTCGTTGTTGAGATGTTCGTTGTTGAGATGTTCGTTGTTGTGGTGTTCGGTGATGTGGTGTTCGTTGTTGTAGTGTTTGTTGTTGTAGTGTTCGTTATTGTAGTGTTCGTTGTTGTAGTGTTCGTTTTTGTACTGTTCATTGTTGTAGTGTTCGTTGTTGTAGTGTTCGTTGTTGAGATGGTCGTTGTTGTGGTGTTCGTTGCTGCAGTGTTCGTTGTTGTAGTGTTCCTTGTTGTAATGTCCGTTGTTGTGGAGTTTATTCTTATAACCTTCGTTGTTGTAGTGTTCGTTGTTCTAATGTTCGTTGTTGTGGTGTTCGTTGTTGTAGCGTTCGTTGTTGTAGTGTTTGTTGTTGTAATGATCGTTATTGTGGTGTTCGTTGTTGTAATGTTAGTTGTTGTAGTGTTCATTGTTGTAAATTTCGTTGTTGTGGTGTTCGTTGCTGTAGTGTTTGTTGTTGTAGTGTTCGTTGTTGAAGTGTTCGTTGTTAAAGTGTTCGTTGTTGTCTTCTTCGTTGTGGTAGTGTTCATTGTTGTAATGTTCGTTGTTGTAGTGCTAATTAGTGTAGTGTTCGTGGTTGTGGTGTTCGTTGTTGTAATGGTCCTTTTTATGATGTTCGTTGTTGTAATGTTCGTTGTTGTTGTGTTCGTGATTGTAAAGTTCGTTGTTGTGGAGTTCATTGTTGTGGTGTTCGTTGTTGTAGTGTTCGTTGTTGTGGTGCTCGTTGTTGTAGTGTTCATTGTTGTACTGTTCGTTGATGAGATGTTAGTTGTTGAGACGTTCGTTGTTGTGGTGTTCGTTGCTGTGGTGTTCGTTGTTGTAGTGTTCGTTGTTGTAGTGTTCGTTGTTTTAGTGCTCATTTTTGTGGTGTTCGTTGTTGTGGTGTTCGTTATTGTAGTGTTCTTTGTTGAGATGTTCGTTGTTGTGGTGTTCGTTGTTGTAGTGTTCGTTGTTGTATTGTTCGTTGTTGTAGTGTTCTTTGTTATGGTGTTTGTTGTTATGGTGTTCGTTGTTGTTGTTTTGTTCAAGGTTGTGGTGTTCGTTGTTGAGATGTTCGTTGTTGTGGTGTTCGGTGATGTGGTGTTCGTTGTTGTAGTGTTCGTTTTTGTAGTGTTCGTTGTTGTAGTGTTCGTTGATGTAGTGTTCGTTGTTGAGATGTTCGTTGTTGTGGTGTTCGTTGTTGCAGTGTTCGTTGTTGAGATGTTCGTTGTTGTGGTGTTCGTTGTTGTAGTGTTCGTTGTTGTAGTGTTCGTTGTTGTAGTGTTCGTTGTTTTAGTGCTCATTTTTGTGGTGTTCGTTGTTGAAGTGTTCGTTGTTGTAGTGTTCGTCGTTGTGGTGTTCGTTGTTGTAGTGTTCGTTGTTGAGATGTTCGTTGTTGAGATGTTCGTTGTTGAGATGTTCGTTGTTGTGGTGTTCGGTGATGTGGTGTTCGTTGTTGTAGTGTTTGTTGTTGTAGTGTTCGTTATTGTAGTGTTCGTTGTTGTAGTGTTCGTTTTTGTAGTGTTTGTTGTTGTAGTGTTCGTTGTTGTAGTGTTCGTTGTTGAGATGTTCGTTGTTGTGGTGTTCGTTGTTGCAGTGTTCGTTGTTGAGATGTTAGTTGTTGTGGTGTTCGTTGTTGTAGTGTTCGTTGTTCTAGTGTTCGTTGTTTTAGTGCTCATTTTTGTTGTGTTCGTTGTTGAAGTGTTCGTTGTTGTAGTGTTCGTCGTTGTGGTGTTCGTTGTTGTTGTGTTCGTTTTTGAGATGTTCGTTGTTGAGATGTTCGTTGTTGAGATGTTCGTTGTTGTAAAGTTCGTTGTTGTGGTGTTTGTTGTTGAGATGTTCGTTGTTGAGATGTTCGTTGTTGAGATTTTCGTTGTTGTGGTGTTCGTTGGGTTGATGTTCGTTGTTGTGGTGTTCGTGGTTGTGATGTTCGTTGTTGTGGTGTTCGTTGTTGTAGTGTTCGTTGTTGAGATTTTCGTTGTTGTGGTGTTCGGTGATGTGGTGTTCGTTGTTGTAGTGTTTGTTGTTGTAGTGTTCGTTGTTGTAGTGTTCGTTGTTGTAGTGTTCGTTTTTGTAGTGTTCGTTGTTGTAGTGTTCGTTGTTGAGATGTTCGTTGTTGTGGTGTTCGTTGTTGCAGTGTTCGTTGTTGAGATGTTCGTCGTTGTGGTGTTCGTTGTTGTAGTGTTCGTTGTTGTAGTGTACGTTGTTGTAGTGTTCGTTGTTTTAGTGCTCATTTTTGTGGTGTTAGTTGTGGAAGTGTTCGTTGTTGTAGTGTTCGTCGTTGTGGTGTTCGTTGTTGTAGTGTTCGTTGTTGAGATGGTCGTTGTTGAGATGTTCGTTGTTGAGATGTTCGTTGTTGTTGTGTTCGGTGATGTGGTGTTCGTTGTTGTATTGTTTGTTGTTGTAGTGTTCGTTATTGTAGTGTTCGTTGTTGTAGTGTTCGTTTTTGTAGTGTTCGTTGTTGTAGTGTTCGTTGTTGTAGTGTTCGTTGTTGAGATGTTCGTTGTTGTGGTGTTCGTTGTTGCAGTGATCGTTGTTGAGATGTTCGTTGTTGTAGTGTTCGTTGTTGAGATGTTCGTTGTTGAGATGTTCGTTGTTGAGATGTTCGTTGTTGTGGTGTTCGGTGATGTGGTGTTCATTGTTGTAGTGTTTGTTGTTGTAGTGTTCATTATTGTAGTGTTCGTTGTTGTAGTGTTCGTTGTTGTAGTGTTCGTTGTTGAGATGTTCGTTGTTGTGGTGTTCGTTGTTGCAGTGTTCGCTGTTGAGATGTTTGTTGTTGTGGTGTTCGTTGTTGAAGTGATCGTTGTTTTGGTGTTTGTTGTTGTAGTGTTCGTTGTTGTAGTGTTCGTTGTTATGGTGTTTGTTGTTATAGTGTTCGTTGTTGTTGTTGTGTTCGTTGTTGTGATGTTCATTGTTTTAATGTTCGTTGTTGTAGTGTTTCTTGTTGCAGTGTTCGTTGTTGTAGTGTATGTTGTTGTAGTGTTCGTTGTTGTAGTGTTCCTTGTTGTAATGTCCGTTCTTGTGGAGTTTATTCTTATAACCTTCGTTGTTGTAGTGTTCTTTGTTCTAATGTTCGTTGTTGTGGTGTTCGTTGTTGTAGCATTCGTTGTTGTAGTGTTTGTTGTTGTACTGATCGTTATTGTGGTGTTCGTTGTTGTAATGTTAGTTGTTGTAGTGTTCATTGTTGTAAATTTCGTTGTTGTGGTGTTCGTTGCTGTAGTGTTTGTTGTTGTGGTGTTCGTTGTTGTGGTGTTCGTTGTTGTAGTGTTCGTTGTTGAAGTGTTCGTTGTTGTTTTCTTCGTTGTTGTAGTGTTCATTGTTGTAATGTTCGTTGTTGTAGTGGTAATTAGTGTAGTGTTCGTTGTTGTGGTGTTCGTTGTTGTAATGGTCGTTTTTTATGATGTTCGTTGTTGTAATGTTCGTTGTTGTGGTGTTCGTGATTGTAAAGTTCGTTGTTGTGGAGTTCGTTGTTGTGGTGCTCGTTGTTGTAGTGTTCATTGTTGTACTGTTCGTTGATGAGATGTTCGTTGTTGAGACGTTCGTTGTTGTTGTGTTTGTTGTTGTGGTGTTCGTTGTTGTAGTGTTCGTTGTTGTAGTGTTCGTTGTTGTAGTGTTCGTTGTTGTAGTGTTCGTTGTTGAGATGTTAGTTGTTGTGGTGTTCGTTGTTGCAGTGTTCGTTGTTGAGATGTTCGTTGTTGTGGTGTTCATTGTTGCAGTGTTCGTTGTTATAGTGTTCGTTGTTGTGGTGTTCGTTGTTGAGATGTTCGTTGTTGTGGTGTTCGTTGTTGTATTGTTCTTTGTTATGGTGTTTGTTGTTATGGTGTTCGTTGTTGTTGTTTTGTTCGAGGTTGTGGTGTTCGTTATTGTGATGTTGGTTGCTGTAGTGTTCGTTGTTGCAGTATTCGTTTTTGTGGTAGTCGTTGTTGTGGTGTTCATTGTTGTGGTGTTCGTTTTGTAGTGTTCGTTGTTGTGGTGTTCGTTGTTGATGTGATCGTTGTTGTGATGTTCGTTCTTCAGATGTTCGTTATTGTGGTGTTCGTTGTTGTGGTGTTCGTTGTTGTAGTATTCGTTGTTGAAGTGTTCGTTGTTGTAGTGTTCGTTGTTTTAGTGTTCGTTTTTGTGGTGTTCGTTGTTGAAGTGTTCGTTGTTGTAGTGTTCGTCGTTGTAGTGTTCGTTGTTGTAGTGTTCGTTGTTGTTGTGTTCGTTGTTGTAGTGTTCGTTGTTGAGATGTTCATTGTTGTGGTGTTCGTTGTTGTGGTGTTCGTTGTTGTGGTGTTCGTTGTTGTTGTGTTCGTTGTTGTAGTGTTCGTTGTTGTAGTGTTCGTTGTTGAAATGTTCGTTGTTGTGGTGTTCGTTGTTGTGGTGTTCGTTGTTGAAGTGTTCGTTGTTTTAGAGTTTGTTGTTGTTGTGTTCGTTGTTGTAGTGTTCGTTTTTATGGTGTTCGTTGTTATGGTGTTCGTTGTTGTTGTTGTGTTCGTTGTTGTTGTGTTCATTGTTGTAATGTTCGTTGTTGTAGTGTTTGTTGTTGTAATGTTCGTTGTTGTAGTGTATGTTGTTGTAGTGTTCGTTGTTGTAGTGTTCCTTGTTGTAATGTCCGTTGTTGTGGAGTTTATTCTTATAACCTTCGTTGTTGTAGTGTTCGTTGTTCTAATGTTCGTTGTTGTGGTGTTCGTTGTTGTAGCGTTCGTTGTTGTAGTGTTTGTTGTTGTAGTGATCGTTATTGTGTTGTTCGTTGTTGTAATGTTAGTTGTTGTAGTATTCATTGTTGTAAATTTCGTTGTTGTGGTGTTCGTTGCTGTAGTGTTTGTTGTTGTGGTGTTCGTTGTTGTGGTGTTCGTTGTTGTAGTGTTCGTTGTTGAAGTGTTCGTTGTTGTTTTCTTCGTTGTTGTTGTGTTCATTGTTGTACTGTTCGTTGATGAGATGTTCGTTGTTGAGACGTTCGTTGTTGAGATGTTCGTTGTTGAGATGTTCGTTGTTGTGAGTTCGTTGTTGTGGTGTTCGTTGTTGTCTTGTTCGTTTTTGAGATGTTCGTTGTTGAGATGTTCGTTGTTGTAAAGTTCGTTGTTGTGGTGTTTGTTGTTGAGATGTTCGTTGTTGAGATGTTCGTTGTTGAGATGTTCGTTGTTGAGATGTTCGTTGTCGTGGTGTTCGTTGGGTTGATGTTCGTTGTTGTGGTGTTCGTGGTTGTGATGTTCGTTGTTGTGGTGTTCGTTGTTGTAGTGTTCGTTGTTGAGATGTTCGTTGTTGAGATGTTCGTTGTTGAGATGTTCGTTGTTGTGGTGTTCGGTGATGTGGTGTTCGTTGTTGTAGTGTTTGTTGTTGTAGTGTTCGTTATTGTAGTGTTCGTTGTTGTAGTGTTCGTTTTTGTAGTGTTCGTTGTTGTAGTGTTCGTTGTTGTAGTGTTCGTTGTTGAGATGTTCGTTGTTGTGGTGTTCGTTGTTGCAGTGTTCGTTGTTGAGATGTTCGTTGTTGTGGTGTTCGTTGTTGTAGTGTTCGTTGTTGTAGTGTACGTTGTTGTAGTGTTCGTTGTTTTAGTGCTCATTTTTGTGGTGTTCGTTGTTGAAGTGTTCGTTGTTGTAGTGTTCGTCGTTGTGGTGTTCGTTGTTGAAGTGTTCGTTTTTGTGGTGTTCGTTGTTGAAGTGTTCGTTGTTGTAGTGTTCGTCGTTGTAGTGTTCGTTGTTGTAGTGTTCGTTGTTGTTGTGTTCGTTGTTGTAGTGTTTGTTGTTGTAGTGTTCGTTATTGTAGTGTTCGTTGTTGTAGTGTTCGTTTTTGTAGTGTTCGTTGTTGTAGTGTTCGTTGTTGTAGTGTTCGTTGTTGAGATGTTCGTTGTTGTGGTGTTCGTTGTTGCAGTGTTCGTTGTTGAGATGTTCGTTGTTGTGGTGTTCGTTGTTGTAGTGTTCGTTGTTGTAGTGTACGTTGTTGTAGTGTTCGTTGTTTTAGTGCTCATTTTTGTGGTGTTCGTTGTTGAAGTGTTCGTTGTTGTAGTGTTCGTCGTTGTGGTGTTCGTTGTTGAAGTGTTCGTTGTTTTGGTGTTCGTTGTTATAGTGTTCGTTGTTGTTGTTGTGTTCGTTGTTGTTGTTGTGTTCGTTGTTGTTGTTGTGTTCGTTGTTGTGGTGTTCATTGTTTTAATGTTCGTTGTTGTAGTGTTTGTTGTTGTAGTGTTCGTTGTTGTAGTGTATGTTGTTGTAGTGTTCGTTGTTGTAGTGTTCCTTGTTGTAATGTCCGTTGTTGTGGAGTTTATTCTTATAACCTTCGTTGTTGTAGTGTTCGTTGTTCTAATGTTCGTTGTTGTGGTGTTCGTTGTTGTAGCGTTCGTTTTTGTAGTGTTTGTTGTTGTAGTGATCGTTATTGTGGTGTTCGTTGTTGTAATGTTAGTTGTTGTAGTGTTCATTGTTGTAATGTTCGTTGTTGTAGTGTTAATTAGTGTAGTGTTCGTTGTTGTGGTGTTCGTTGTTGTAATGGTCGTTTTTATGAAGTTCGTTGTTGTGGTGTTCGTGATTGTAAAGTTCGTTGTTGTGGAGTTCGTTGTTGTGGTGTTCGTTGTTGTAGTGTTCGTTGTTGTGGTGCTCGTTGTTGTAGTGTTCATTGTTGTACTGTTCGTTGATGAGATGTTCGTTGTTGAGACGTTCGTTGTTGTGGTGTTCGTTGTTGTGGTGTTCGTTGTTGTAGTGTTCGTTGTTGTAGTGTTCGTTGTTTTAGTGCTCATTTTTGTGGTGTTCGTTGTTGTGGTGTTCGTTATTGTAGAGTTCGTTGTTGTAGTGTTCGTTTTTGTAGTGTTCGTTGTTGTAGTGTTCGTTGTTGTAGTGTTCGTTGTTGAGATGTTCGTTGTTGTGGTGTTCGTTGTTGCAGTGTTCGTTGTTTAGATGTTCGTTGTTGTGGTGTTCGTTGTTGTAGTGTTCGTTGTTGTAGTGTTCGTTGTTGTAGTGTTCGTTGTTTTAGTGCTCATTTTTGTGGTGTTCGTTGTTGAAGTGTTCGTTGTTGTAGTGTTCGTCGTTGTGGTGTTCGTTGTTGAGATGTTCGTTGTTGTGAAGTTCGTTGTTGTGGTGTTTGTTGTTGAGATGTTCGTTGTTGAGATGTTCGTTGTTGAGATGTTCGTTGTTGAGATGTTCGTTGTTGAGATGTTCGTTGTTGTGGTGTTCGTTTGGTTGATGTTCGTTGTTGTGGTGTTCGTGGTTGTGATGTTCGTTGTTGTGGTGTTCGTTGTTGTAGTGTTCGTTGTTGAGATGTTCGTTGTTGAGATGTTCGTTGTTGAGATGTTCGTTGTTGTGGTGTTCAGTGATGTGGTGTTCGTTGTTGTAGTGTTTGTTGTTGTAGTGTTCGTTATTGTAGTGTGCGTTGTTGTAGTGTTCGTTTTTGTAGTGTTCGTTGTTGTAGTGTTCGTTGTTGTAGTGTTCGTTGTTGAGATGTTCGTTGTTGTGGTGTTCGTTGTTGCAGTGTTCGTTGTTGAGATGTTCGTTGTTGTGGTGTTCGTTGTTGTAGTGTTCGTTGTTGTAGTGTACGTTGTGGTAGTGTTCGTCGTTGTGGTGTTCGTTGCTGTAGTGTACGTTGTTGAGATGGTCGTTGTTGAGATGTTCGTTGTTGAGATGTTCGTTGTTGTGGTGTTCGGTGATGTGGTGTTCGTTGTTGTAGTGTTTGTTGTTGTAGTGTTCGTTTTTGTAGTGGTCGTTGTTGTAGTGTTCGTTGTTGTAGTGTTCGTTGTTGAGATGTTCGTTGTTGTGGTGTTCGTTGTTGCAGTGTTCGTTGTTGAGATGTTCGTTGTTGTAGTGTTCGTTGTTGAGATGTTCGTTGTTGAGATGTTCGTTGTTGAGATGTTCGTTGTTGTGGTGTTCGTTGATGTGGTGTTCGTTGTTGTAGTGTTTGTTGTTGTAGTGTTCGTTATTGTAGTGTTCGTTGTTGTAGTGTTCGTTTTTGTAGTGTTCGTTGTTGTAGTGTTCGTTGTTGTAGTGTTCGTTGTTGAGATGTTCGTTGTTGTGGTGTTCGTTGTTGCAGTGTTCGTTGTTGAGATGTTCGTTGTTGTGGTGTTCGTTGTTGAAGTGTTCGTTGTTTTGGTGTTTATTGTTGTAGTGTTCGTTGTTGCAGTATTCGTTGTTATGGTGTTCGTTGTTATAGCGTTCGTTGTTGTTGTTGTGTTCGTTGTTGTGGTGTTCATTGTTTTAATGTTCGTTGTTGTAGTGTTTGTTGTTGTAGTGTTCGTTGTTGTAGTGTATGTTGTTGTAGTGTTCGTTGTTGTAGTGTTCCTTGTTGTAATGTCCGGTGTTGTGGAGTTTATTCTTATAACCTTCGTTGTTGTGGTGTTCGTTGTTGTAGCGTTCGTTGTTGTAGTGTTTGTTGTTGTAATGATCGTTATTGTGGTGTTCGTTGTTGTAATGTTAGTTGTTGTAAATTTCGTTGTTGTGGTGTTCGCTGCTGTAGTGTTTATTGTTGTGGTGTTCGTTGTTGTGGTGTTCGTTGTTGTGGTGTTCGTTGTTGTAGTGTTCGTTGTTGAAGTGTTCGTTGTTGTTTTCTTCGTTGTGGTAGTGTTCATTGTTGTAATGTTCGTTGTTGTAGTGTTAATTAGTGTAGTGTTCGTGGTTGTGGTGTTCGTTGTTGTAATGGTCGTTTTTATGATGTTCGTTGTTGTAATGTTCGTTGTTGTGGTGTTCGTGATTGTAAAGTTCGTTGTTGTGGAGTTCGTTGTTGTGGTGTTCGTTGTTGTAGTGTTCGTTGTTGTGGTGCTCGTTGTTGTAGTGTTCATTGTTGTACTGTTCGTTGATGAGATGTTCGTTGTTGAGACGTTCGTTGTTGTAGTGTTCGTTGTTGTGGTGTTCGTTGTTGTAGTGTTCGTTGTTGTGGTGTTCGTTGTTGTGGTGTTCGTTGTTGTAGTGTTCGTTGTTGTAGTGTTCGTTGTTTTAGTGCTCATTTTTGTGGTGTTCGTTGATGTGGTGTTCGTTATTGTAGTGTTCTTTGTTGTAGTGTTCGTTTTTGTAGTGTTCGTTGTTGTAGTGTTCGTTGTTGTAGTGTTCGTTGTTGAGATGTTCGTTGTTGTGGTGTTCATTGTTGCAGTGTTCGTTGTTGAGATGTTCGTTGTTGTGGTGTTCGTTGTTGTAGTGTTCGTTGTTGTAGTGTTCGTTGTTGTAGTGTTCGTTGTTTTAGTGCTCATTTTTGTGGTGTTCGTTGTTGAAGTGTTCGTTGTTGTAGTGTTCGTCGTTGTGGTGTTCGTTGCTGTAGTGTACGATGTTGAGATGGTCGTTGTTGAGATGTTCGTTGTTGAGATGTTCGTTGTTGTGGTGTTCGGTGATGTGGTGTTCGTTGTTGTAGTGTTCGTTTTTGTAGTGTTCGTTGTTGTAGTGTTCGTTGTTGTAGTGTTCGTTGTTGAGATGTTCGTTGTTGTGGTGTTCGTTGTTGCAGTGTTCGTTGTTGAGATGTTCGTTGTTGAGATGTTCGTTGTTGAGATGTTCGTTGTTGAGATGTTCGTTGTTGTGGTGTTCGGTGATGTGGTGTTCGTTGGTGTAGTGTTTGTTGTTGTAGTGTTCGTTATTGTAGTGTTCGTTGTTGTAGTGTTCGTTTTTGTAGTGTTCGTTGTTGTAGTGTTCGTTGTTGTAGTGTTCGTTGTTGAGATGTTCGTTGTTGTGGTGTTCGTTGTTGCAGTGTTCGTTGTTGAGATGTTCGTTGTTGTGGTGTTCGTTGTTGAAGTGTTCGTTGTTTTGGTGTTTATTGTTGTAGTGTTCGTTGTTGCAGTGTTCATTGTTATGGTGTTCGTTGTTATACTGTTCGTTGTTGTTGTTGTGTTCGTTGTTGTGGTGTTCATTGTTTTAATGTTCGTTGTTGTAGTGTTCGTTGTTGTAGTGTATGTTGTTGTAGTGTTAGTTGCTGTAGTGTTCATTGTTGTAAATTTCGTTGTTGTGGTGTTCGTTGCTGTAGTGTTTGTTGTTGTGGTGTTCGTTGTTGTGGTGTTCGTTGTTGTAGTGTTCGTTGTTGAAGTGTTCGTTGTTGTTTTCTTTGTTGTTGTAGTGTTCATTGTTGTAATGTTCGTTGTTGTAGTGTTAATTAGTGTAGTGTTCGTTGTTGTGGTGTTCGTTGTTGTAATGGTCGTTTTTATGATGTTCGTTGTTGTAATGTTCGTTGTTGTGGTGTTCGTGATTGTAAAGTTCGTTGTTGTGGAGTTCGTTGTTGTGGTGCTCGTTGTTGTAGTGTTCGTTGTTGTACTGTTCGTTGATGAGATGTTCGTTGTTGAGACGTTCGTTGTTGTTGTGTTTGTTGTTGTGGTGTTCGTTGTTGTAGTGTTCGTTGTTGTAGTGTTCGTTGTTGTAGTGTTCGTTGTTGTAGTGTTCGTTGTTGAGATGTTCGTTGTTGTGGTGTTCGTTGTTGCAGTGTTCGTTGTTGAGATGTTCGTTGTTTTGGTGTTCATTGTTGTAGTGTTTGTTGTTGTAGTGTTCGTTGTTGTGGTGTTCGTTGTTGAGATGTTCGTTGTTGTGGTGTTCGTTGTTGTAGTGTTCTTTGTTATGGTGTTTGTTGTTATGGTGTTCGTTGTTGTTGTTTTGTTCGAGGTTGTGGTGTTCGTTGTTGTGATGTTCGTTGTTGTGGTGTTCATTGTTGTAGTGTTCGTTGTTGAGATGTTCGTTGTTGTGGTGTTCGTTGTTGTAGTGTTCGTTGTTGTATTGTTCGTTGTTGTAGTGTTCTATGTTATGGTGTTTGTTGTTATGGTGTTCGTTGTTGTTGTTTTGTTCAAGGTTGTGGTGTTCGTTGTTGAGATGTTCGTTGTTGTGGTGTTCGGTGATGTGGTGTTCGTTGTTGTAGTGTTCGTTTTTGTAGTGTTCGTTGTTGTAGTGTTCGTTGATGTAGTGTTCGTTGTTGAGATGTTCGTTGTTGTGGTGTTCGTTGTTGCAGTGTTCGTTGTTGAGATGTTCGTTGTTGTAGTGTTCGTTGTTGAGATGTTCGTTGTTGAGATGTTCGTTGTTGTGGTGTTCGGTGATGTGGTGTTCGTTGTTGTAGTGTTTGTTGTTGTAGTGTTCGTTATTGTAGTGTTCGTTGTTGTAGTGTTCGTTTTGTAGTGTTCGTTGTTGTAGTGTTCGTTGTTGTAGTGTTTGTTGTTGAGATGTTCGTTATTGTGGTGTTCGTTGTTGCAGTGTTCGTTGTTGAGATGTTTGTTGTTGTGGTGTTCGTTGTTGAAGTGTTCGTTGTTTTGGTGTTTATTGTTGTAGTGTTCGTTGTTGCAGTGTTCGTTGTTATGGTGTTCGTAGTTATAGTGTTCGTTGTTGTTGTTGTGTTCGTTGTTGTGGTGTTCATTGTTTTAATGTTCGTTGTTGTAGTGTTTGTTGTTATAGTGTTCGTTGTTGTAGTGTATGTTGTTGTAGTGTTCGTTGTTGTAGTGTTCCTTGTTGTAATGTCCGGTGTTGTGGAGTTTATTCTTATACCCTTCGTTGTTGTAGTGTTCGTTGTTCTAATGTTCGTTGTTGTGGTGTTCGTTGTTGTAGCGTTCGTTGTTGTAGTGTTTGTTGTTGTAATGATCGTTATTGTGGTGTTCGTTGTTGTAATGTTAGTTGTTGTAGTGTTCATTGTTTTAAATTTCGTTGTTGTGGTGTTCGTTGCTGTAGTGTTTATTGTTGTGGTGTTCGTTGTTGTGGTGTTCGTTGTTGTAGTGTTCGTTGTTGAAGTGTTCGTTGTTGTTTTCTTCGTTGTGGTAGTGTTCATTGTTGTAATGTTCGTTGTTGTAGTGTTAATTAGTGTAGTGTTCGTGGTTGTGGTGTTCGTTGTTGTAATGGTCGTTTTTATGATGTTCGTTGTTGTAATATTCGTTGTTGTGGTGTTCGTGATTGTAAAGTTCGTTGTTGTGGAGTTCGTTGTTGTGGTGTTCGTTGTTGTAGTGTTCGTTGTTGTGGTGCTCGTTGTTGTAGTGTTCATTGTTGTACTGTTCGTTGATGAGATGTTCGTTGTTGAGACGTTCGTTGTTGTGGTGTTCGTTGTTGTGGTGTTCGTTGTTGTAGTGTTCGTTGTTGTGGTGTTCGTTGTTGTGGTGTTCGTTGTTGTAGTGTTCGTTGTTGTAGTGTTCGTTGTTTTAGTGCTCATTTTTGTGGTGTTCGTTGTTGTGGTGTTCGTTATAGTAGTGTTCTTTGTTGTAGTGTTCGTTTTTGTAGTGTTCGTTGTTGTAGTGTTCGTTGTTGTAGTGTTCGTTGTTGAGATGTTCGTTGTTGTGGTGTTCGATGTTGCAGTGTTCGTTGTTGAGATGTTCGTTGTTGTGGTGTTCGTTGTTGTAGTGTTCGTTGTTGTAGTGTTCGTTGTTGTAGTGTTCGTTGTTTTAGTGCTCATTTTTGTGGTGTTCGTTGTTGAAGTGTTCGTTGTTGTAGTGTTCGTCGTTGTGGTGTTCGTTGTTGTAATGTTCGTTGTTGAGATGTTCGTTGTTGAGATGTTCGTTGTTGAGATGTTCGTTGTTGTGATGTTCGGTGATGTGGTGTTCGTTGTTGTAGTGTTTGTTGTTGTAGTGTTCGTTATTGTAGTGTTCGTTGTTGTAGTGTTCGTTTTTGTAGTGTTCGTTGGTGTAGTGTTCGTTGTTGTAGTGTTCGTTGTTGAGATGTTCGTTGTTGTGGTGTTCGTCGTTGTGGTGTTCGTTGTTGAGATGTTCGTTGTTGTAAAGTTCGTTGTTGTGGTGTTTGTTGTTGAGATGTTCGTTGTTGAGATGTTCGTTGTTGAGATGTTCGTTGTTGAGATGTTCGTTGTTGTGGTGTTCGTTTGGTTGATGTTCGTTGTTGTGGTGTTCGTGGTTGTGATGTTCGTTGTTGTGGTGTTCGTTGATGTAGTGTTCGTTGTTGAGATGTTCGTTGTTGAGATGTTCGTTGTTGAGATGTTCGTTGTTGTGGTGTTCTGTGATGTGGTGTTCGTTGTTGTAGTGTACGTTGTTGTAGTGTTCGTTGTTTTAGTGCTCATTTTTGTGGTGTTCGTTGTTGAAGTGTTCGTTGTTGTAGTGTTCGTCGTTGTGGTGTTCGATGTTGTAGTGTTCGTTGTTGAGATGGTCGTTGTTGAGATGTTCGTTGTTGAGATGTTCGTTGTTGTGGTGTTCGGTGATGTGGTGTTCGTTGTTGTAGTGTTTGTTGTTGTAGTGTTCGTTATTGTAGTGTTCGTTGTTGTAGTGTTCGTTTTTGTAGTGTTCGTTGTTCTAGTGTTCGTTGTTGTAGTGTTCGTTGTTGAGATGTTCTTTGTTGTGGTGTTCGTTGTTGCAGTGTTCGTTGTTGAGATGTTCGTTGTTGTAGTGTTCGTTGTTGAGATGTTCGTTGTTGAGATATTCAGTGTTGAGATGTTCGTTGTTGTGGTGTTCGGTGATGTGGTGTTCGTTGTTGTAGTGTTTGTTGTTGTAGTGTTCGTTATTGTAGTGTTCGTTGTTGTAGTGTTCGTTTTGTAGTGTTCGTTGTTGTAGTGTTCGTTGTTGTAGTGTTCGTTGTTGAGATGTTCGTTGTTGTGGTGTTCGTTGCTGCAGTGTTCGTTGTTGCGATGTTCGTTGTTGTGGTGTTCGTTGTTGAAGTGTTCGTTGTTTTGGTGTTTGTTGTTGTAGTGTTCGTTGTTGCAGTGTTCGTTGTTATGTTGTTCGTTGTTATAGTGTTCGTTGTTGTTGTTGTGTTCGTTGTTGTGGAGTTCATTGTTTTAATGTTCGTTGTTGTGGTGTTCATTGTTTTAATGTTCGTTGTTGTAGTGTTTGTTGTTGTAGTGTTCGTTGTTGTAGTGTATGTTGTTGTAGTGTTCGTTGTTGTAGTGTTCCTTGTTGTAATGTCCGTTGTTGTGGAGTTTATTCTTATAACCTTCGTTTTTGTAGTGTTCGTTGTTCTAATGTTCGTTGTTGTGGTGTTCGTTGTTGTAGCGTTCGTTGTTGTAGTGTTTGTTGTTGTAATGATCGTTATTGTGGTGTTCGTTGTTGTAATGTTAGTTGTTGTAGTGTTCATTGTTGTAAATTTCGTTGTTGTGGTGTTCGTTGCTGTAGTGTTTGTTGTTGTGGTGTTCGGTGTTGTGGTGTTCGTTGTTGTAGTGTTCGTTGTTGTAGTGTTCGTTGTTGTAGTGTTCGTTGTTTTAGTGCTCATTTTTGTGGTGTTCGTTGTTGAAGTGTTCGTTGTTGTAGTGTTCGTCGTTGTGATGTTCGTTGTTGTAATGTTCGTTGTTGAGATGTTCGTTGTTGAGATGTTCGTTGTTGAGATGTTCGTTGTTGTGATGTTCGGTGATGTGGTGTTCGTTGTTGTAGTGTTTGTTGTTGTAGTGTTCGTTATTGTAGTGTTCGTTGTTGTAGTGTTCGTTTTTGTAGTGTTCGTTGTTGTAGTGTTCGTTGTTGTAGTGTTCGTTGTTGAGATGTTCGTTGTTGTGGTGTTCGTCGTTGTGGTGTTCGTTGTTGAGATGTTCGTTGTTGTAAAGTTCGTTGTTGTGGTGTTTGTTGTCGAGATGTTCGTTGTTGAGATGTTCGTTGTTGAGATGTTCGTTGTTGAGATGTTCGTTGTTGTGGTGTTCGTTTGGTTGATGTTCGTTGTTGTGGTGTTCGTGGTTGTGATGTTCGTTGTTGTGGTGTTCGTTGATGTAGTGTTCGTTGTTGAGATGTTCGTTGTTGAGATGTTCGTTGTTGAGATGTTCGTTGTTGTGGTGTTCTGTGATGTGGTGTTCGTTGTTGTAGTGTACGTTGTTGTAGTGTTCGTTGTTTTAGTGCTCATTTTTGTGGTGTTCGTTGTTGAAGTGTTCGTTGTTGTAGTGTTCGTCGTTGTGGTGTTCGATGTTGTAGTGTTCGTTGTTGAGATGGTCGTTGTTGAGATGTTCGTTGTTGAGATGTTCGTTGTTGTGGTGTTCGGTGATGTGGTGTTCGTTGTTGTAGTGTTTGTTGTTGTAGTGTTCGTTATTGTAGTGTTCGTTGTTGTAGTGTTCGTTTTTGTAGTGTTCGTTGTTGTAGTGTTCGTTGTTGTAGTGTTCGTTGTTGAGATGTTCTTTGTTGTGGTGTTCGTTTTTGCAGTGTTCGTTGTTGAGATGTTCGTTGTTGTAGTGTTCGTTGTTGAGATGTTCGTTGTTGAGATATTCAGTGTTGAGATGTTCGTTGTTGTGGTGTTCGGTGATGTGGTGTTCGTTGTTGTAGTGTTTGTTGTTGTAGTGTTCGTTATTGTAGTGTTCGTTGTTGTAGTGTTCGTTTTGTAGTGTTCGTTGTTGTAGTGTTCGTTGTTGTAGTGTTCGTTGTTGAGATGTTCGTTGTTGTGGTGTTCGTTGCTGCAGTGTTCGTTGTTGCGATGTTCGTTGTTGTGGTGTTCGTTGTTGAAGTGTTCGTTGTTTTGGTGTTTGTTGTTGTAGTGTTCGTTGTTGCAGTGTTCGTTGTTATGGTGTTCGTTGTTATAGTGTTCGTTGTTGTTGTTGTGTTCATTGTTGTGGAGTTCATTGTTTTAATGTTCGTTGTTGTGGTGTTCATTGTTTTAATGTTCGTTGTTGTAGTGTTTGTTGTTGTAGTGTTCGTTGTTGTAGTGTATGTTGTTGTAGTGTTCGTTGTTGTAGTGTTCCTTGTTGTAATGTCCGTTGTTGTGGAGTTTATTCTTATAACCTTCGTTTTTGTAGTGTTCGTTGTTCTAATGTTCGTTGTTGTGGTGTTCGTTGTTGTAGCGTTCGTTGTTGTAGTGTTTGTTGTTGTAATGATCGTTATTGTGGTGTTCGTTGTTGTAATGTTAGTTGTTGTAGTGTTCATTGTTGTAAATTTCGTTGTTGTGGTGTTCGTTGTTGCAGTGTTCGTTGTTGAGATGTTCGTTGTTGAGATGTTCATTGTTGAGATGTTCGTTGTTGAGATGTTCGTTGTTGTGGTGTTCGGTGATGTGGTGTTCGTTGTTGTAGTGTTTGTTGTTGTAGTGTTCGTTATTGTAGTGTTCGTTGTTGTAGTGTTCGTTTTTGTAGTGTTCGTTGTTGTAGTGTTCGTTGTTGTAGTGTTCGTTGTTGAGATGTTCGTTGTTGTGGTGTTCGTTGTTGCAGTGTTCGTTGTTGAGATGTTCGTTGTTGTGGTGTTCGTTGTTGAAGTGTTCGTTGTTTTGGTGTTTATTGTTGTAGTGTTCGTTGTTGCAGTGTTCATTGTTATGGTGTTCGTTGTTATACTGTTCGTTGTTGTTGTTGTGTTCGTTGTTGTGGTGTTCATTGTTTTAATGTTCGTTGTTGTAGTGTTCGTTGTTGTAGTGTATGTTGTTGTAGTGTTAGTTGCTGTAGTGTTTGTTGTTGTGGTGTTCGGTGTTGTGGTGTTCGTTGTTGTAGTGTTCGTTGTTGTAGTGTTCGTTGTTGTAGTGTTCGTTGTTTTAGTGCTCATTTTTATGGTGTTCGTTGTTGAAGTGTTCGTTGTTGTAGTGTTCGTCGTTGTGGTGTTCGTTGTTGTAATGTTCGTTGTTGAGATGTTCGTTGTTGAGATGTTCGTTGTTGAGATGTTCGTTGTTGTGATGTTCGGTGATGTGGTGTTCGTTGTTGTAGTGTTTGTTGTTGTAGTGTTCGTTATTGTAGTGTTCGTTGTTGTAGTGTTCGTTTTTGTAGTGTTCGTTGTTGTAGTGTTCGTTGTTGTAGTGTTCGTTGTTGAGATGTTCGTTGTTGTGGTGTTCGTCGTTGTGGTGTTCGTTGTTGAGATGTTCGTTGTTGTAAAGTTCGTTGTTGTGGTGTTTGTTGTTGAGATGTTCGTTGTTGAGATGTTCGTTGTTGAGATGTTCGTTGTTGAGATGTTCGTTGTTGTGGTGTTCGTTTGGTTGATGTTCGTTGTTGTGGTGTTCGTGGTTGTGATGTTCGTTGTTGTGGTGTTCGTTGATGTAGTGTTCGTTGTTGAGATGTTCGTTGTTGAGATGTTCGTTGTTGAGATGTTCGTTGTTGTGGTGTTCTGTGATGTGGTGTTCGTTGTTGTAGTGTACGTTGTTGTAGTGTTTGTTGTTTTAGTGCTCATTTTTGTGGTGTTCGTTGTTGAAGTGTTCGTTGTTGTAGTGTTCGTCGTTGTGGTGTTCGATGTTGTAGTGTTCGTTGTTGAGATGGTCGTTGTTGAGATGGTCGTTGTTGAGATGTTCGTTGTTGAGATGTTCGTTGTTGTGGTGTTCGGTGATGTGGTGTTCGTTGTTGTAGTGTTTGTTGTTGTAGTGTTCGTTATTGTAGTGTTCGTTGTTGTAGTGTTCGTTTTTGTAGTGTTCGTTGTTGTAGTGTTCGTTGTTGTAGTGTTCGTTGTTGAGATGTTCTTTGTTGTGGTGTTCGTTGTTGCAGTGTTCGTTGTTGAGATGTTCGTTGTTGTAGTGTTCGTTGTTGAGATGTTCGTTGTTGTGGTGTTCGGTGATGTGGTGTTCGTTGTTGTGGTGTTCGGTGATGTGGTGTTCGTTGTTGTAGTGTTTGTTGTTGTAGTGTTCGTTGTTGTAGTGTTCGTTTTGTAGTGTTCGTTGTTGTAGTGTTCGTTGTTGTAGTGTTCGTTGTTGAGATGTTCGTTGTTGTGGTGTTCGTTGCTGCAGTGTTCGTTGTTGCGATGTTCGTTGTTGTGGTGTTCGTTGTTGAAGTGTTCGTTGTTTTGGTGTTTGTTGTTGTAGTGTTCGTTGTTGCAGTGTTCGTTGTTATGGTGTTCGTTGTTATAGTGTTCGTTGTTGTTGTTGTGTTCGTTGTTGTGGAGTTCATTGTTTTAATGTTCGTTGTTGTGGTGTTCATTGTTTTAATGTTCGTTGTTGTAGTGTTTGTTGTTGTAGTGTTCGTTGTTGTAGTGTATGTTGTTGTAGTGTTCGTTGTTGTAGTGTTCCTTGTTGTAATGTCCGTTGTTGTGGAGTTTATTCTTATAACCTTCGTTTTTGTAGTGTTCGTTGTTCTAATGTTCGTTGTTGTGGTGTTCGTTGTTGTAGCGTTCGTTGTTGTAGTGTTTGTTGTTGTAATGATCGTTATTGTGGTGTTCGTTGTTGTAATGTTAGTTGTTGTAGTGTTCATTGTTGTAAATTTCGTTGTTGTGGTGTTCGTTGCTGTAGTGTTTGTTGTTGTGGTGTTCGGTGTTTGGGTGTTCGTTGTTGTAGTGTTCGTTGTTGAAGTGTTCGTTGTTGTCTTCTTCGTTGTGGTAGTGTTCATTGTTGTAATGTTCGTTGTTGTAGTGTTAATTAGTGTAGTGTTCGTGGTTGTGGTGTTCGTTGTTGTAATGGTCGTTTTTATGATGTTCGTTTTTGTAATGTTCGTTGTTGTGGTGTTCATGATTGTAAAGTTCGTTGTTGTGGAGTTCGTTGTTGTGGTGTTCGTTGTTGTAGTGTTCGTTGTTGTGGTGCTCGTTGTTGTAGTGTTCATTGTTGTACTGTTCGTTGATGAGATGTTCGTTGTTGAGACGTTCGTTGTTGTGGTGTTCGTGGTTGTGGTGTTCGTTGTTGTAGTGTTCGTTGTTGTAGTGTTCGTTGTTTTAGTGCTCATTTTTGTGGTGTTCGTTGTTGTGGTGTTCGTTATTGTAGTGTTCTTTGTTGTAGTGTTCGTTTTTGTAGTGTTCGTTGTTGTAGTGTTCGTTTTTGTAGTGTTCGTTGTTGAGATGTTCGTTGTTGTGGTGTTCGTTGTTGCAGTGTTCGTTGTTGAGATGTTCGTTGTTGTGGTGTTCGTTGTTGTAGTGTTCGTTGTTGTAGTGTTCGTTGTTTTAGTGCTCATTTTTGTGGTGTTCGTTGTTGAAGTGTTCGTTGTTGTAGTGTTCGTCGTTGTGGTGTTCGTTGTTGTAGTGTTCGTTGTTGAGATGTTCGTTGTTGAGATGTTCGTTGTTGAGATGTTCGTTGTTGTGGTGTTCGGTGATGTGGTGTTCGTTGCTGTAGTGTTTGTTGTTGTAGTGTTCGTTATTGTAGTGTTCGTTGTTGTAATGTTCGTTTTTGTAGTGTTCGTTGTTGTAGTGTTCGTTGTTGTAGTGTTCGTTGTTGAGATGTTCGTTGTTGTGGTGTTCGTTGTTGCAGTGTTCGTTGTTGAGATGTTCGTTGTTGTGGTGTTCGTTGTTGTAGTGTTCGTTGTTCTAGTGTTCGTTGTTTTAGTGCTCATTTTTGTTGTGTTCGTTGTTGAAGTGTTCGTTGTTGTAGTGTTCGTCGTTGTGGTGTTCGTTGTTGTAGTGTTCGTTGTTGTTGTGTTCGTTGTTGTAGTGTTCGTTGTTGTAGTGTTCGTTGTTGAAGTGTTCGTTGTTGTAGTGTTTGTTGTGGTGGTGTTCGTTGTTGTGGTGTTCGTTGTTGTAGTGTTCGTTGTTGTATTGTTCATTGTTGTAGTGTTCGTTATTATGGTGTTCGTTGTTATGGTGTTCGTTGTTGTTGTTGTGTTCGTTGTTGTGGTGTTCGTTGTTGTGATGTTCGTTGTTGTAGTGTTCGTTGTTGTAGTATTCGTTTTTGTGGTGTTCGTTGTTGTGATGTTCATTGTTGTAGTGTTCGTTGTTGTAGTGCTCGTTGTTGTGGTTTCGTTGTTGTAGTGTTCGGTGTTGTGATGTTCGTGTTTGAGATGTTCGTTGTTGTGGTGTTCGTTGTTGTGGTGTTCGTTGTTGTGGTTTTTGTTGTTGTGGTGTTCGTTGTTGTGGTGTTCGTTGTTGTAGTGTTCGTTGTTGAAGTGTTCTTTGTTGTAGTGTTTGTTGTTGTGGTGTTCGTTGTTTTAGTGTTCGTTGTTGTGGTGTTCGTTGTTGTGGTGTTCGTTGTTGTAGTGTTCGTTGTTGTAGTACTCGTTGTTGTAGTGTTCGTTGTTGTTGTACTCGTTGTTGTATTGTTCATTGTTGTAGTGTTCGGTTTTGTGGTGTTCGTTGTTGTAGTGTTCGTTGTTGAAGTGTTCGTTGTTGTAGTGTTTGTTGTTGTGGTGTTTGTTGTTTTAGTGTTCGTTGTTGTGGTGTTCGTTGTTGTGGTGTTCGTTGTTGTAGTGTTCGTTGTTGTAGTACTCGTTGTTATAGTGTTTGTTGTTGAATTGTTCGTTATTGTGGTGTTCGATGTTGTATTGTTCGTTGTTGTAGTGTTCGTTGTTGTTGTTTTCGTTGTTGTGGTGTTCGTTGTTGTGGTGTTCGTTGTTGTGATGTTTGTTGTTGTAATGTTTGTTGTTGTTGTGTTCATTGTTGTTGTGTTCGTTGTTGTGGTGTTCGTTGTTGTGGTGTTCGTTGTTGTAGTGTTGGATGTTGTTTTGTTCGCTGTTGTTTTGTTCGTTGTTGTGGTGTTCGTTGTTGTGGTGTTCGTTGTTGTAGTGTTCGTTGTTGTTATGTTCGTTGTTGAGATGTTCGTTGCTGTGGTGTTCGTTTTTGTAGTTTTCGTTGTTGTAGTGTTCGTTATTGTAGTGTTTGTTGGGGTGGTGTTCGTTGTTGTAGTGTTCGTTGTTGTGGTGTTCGTTGTTGTAGTGTTCGTTGTTCTAGTGTTCATTGTTGTAGTGTTCGTTATTATGGTGTTCGTTGTTATGGTGTTCGTTGTTGTTGTTGTGTTCGTTGTTGTGGTGTTCGTTGTTGTAGTGTTCGTTGTTGTAGTGTTCATTGTTGTAGTGTTCGTTATTATGGTGTTCGTTGTTATGGTGTTCGTTTTTGTTGTTGTGTTCGTTGTTGTGGTGTTCGTTGTTGTAGTGTTGGATGTTGTTTTGTTCGCTGTTGTATTGTTCGTTGTTGTGGTGTTCGTTGTTGTGGTGTTCGTTGTTGTAGTGTTCGTTTTTGTTATGTTCGTTGTTGAGATGTTCGTTGCTGTGGTGTTCGTTTTTGTAGTGTTCGTTGTTGTAGTGTTCGTTATTGTAGAGTTTGTTGGGGTGGTGTTCGTTGTTGTAGTGTTCGTTGTTGTGGTGTTCGTTGTTGTAGTGTTCGTTGATCTAGTGTTCATTGTTGTAGTCTTCGTTATTATGGTGTTCGTTGTTATAGTGTTCGTTGTTGTTGTTGTGTTCGTTGTTGTGGTGTTCGTTGTTGTAGTGTTCGTTGTTGTAGTGTTCATTGTTGTAGTGTTCGTTTTTGTGGTGTTCGTTGTTGTGATGTTCATTGTTGTGGTGCTCGTTGTTGTAGTGTTCGTTGTTGTGGTGTTCGTTGATGTAGTGTTCGTTGTTGAGATGTTCGTTGTTGAGATGTGTCGTTGTTATGGTGTTCGTTGATGTGGTGTTCGTTGTTGTAGTGTTCGTTGTTGTGATAAGACAATAAAGGTAAAAACATGGGGGGATACATAAGGGATTAATGGGGGGTGAAGTAAATAAGAACATAATAATAGGGGTAACTGCCGAAGGCCTATTGGCCCATACGAGGCAGCTCCTATCTACATACAAAGATTAATCAGGTGTAATTGGCCTGTTATGGTGAACAGTGTCTTCTGTGTTGGCATCGTTATGTTCTGGTCTTTTTCTTACTCTCATGGTGGGTAGAGTAAATAGTTCCTTGATTTAGGTGTTCATGGTAGGTTGTTCTATTCTTATGTGAATTGCTTCAAGAATGTGTAATCTTCTTGCATCTTGGGTTCTGTCTATTATACAGGTATTTTTGTTCAACATTTTTCTTGTTAGGGTGATGTCACGGGCTTGTCTCATGTGATTCCTGGGGGCACCGGATTGAAGATGACATGTCAAACGCCTCGTCAGCTTGGTCGACGTCATACCTATGTACTTAGATTGAAGGTTACATCCTTAATTGCGGCAAGTGTACATGTATACAACGCTTGACTGCTATATAGGGTTCTCCGTCGACTTCGGGCTGTTTTTGATAAGGAGTTTTTGTTTCTGTTTTTGATATATATATATATATATATATATATATATATATATATATATATATATATATATATATATATATATATATATATATATATATATATAGTGACGATAATCTCTTTCAAGAGAGATTGAGCCTGCTCTTCCCTACATCTATACGTCGTTCAAGTACAAGATACTATATAGAAGATACGTCCACCAGTATCGCCAAACGTTTTGCCCAGGAAGCAAATCGTACCATGCACACCCCGACACACCGGCTACAGCCGCCGTAACCAGCAAACTGCTCATACTCCGCCTGCCTTTTGCTGATTGGCTGGTGTCTCGCCGCACCTGCACTCACGCCACCACCAAGAGTCGACGTCTGCACAGCAGCACGCCGTACTCCTCGGAATATCTCTGTGCTCCTTGGAATTTGACATCTCTCGCTGGTAGACTAAGCCTTGGCTTTCGTGTACATATGTATATATATATATGTGTATATATATATATATATATATATATATATATATATATATATATATATATATATATATATATATATATATATATATATATATATATATATATATATATATATATATAATGTATTATTAAATATGACCAAAAAAGTAAGATTAATAATTCTAGCACGAATTTTCCAAATATTTCTTATGTTTCTTTTCACTGTCGATGGTAATTGAAAAATCAATTCTCCAAAATTCATTTTTATTTCTAGTCTGACACGACACTTGAACGCGTTTCGTAATAACTTATTACATTTTCAAAGACTTTAGTTTACACACACACAACTATAACCTGCAAACACTAAACAAAGTTTAAACAGCTTTCAATTTATACCTGCATTTGGGTGAGGTGATATGTTACAACAGTTTTGGATGAGGTGAAAACAAACTTTCAACACAAGACAGAGCACGAAACAATGGGTATAATTTTGGGTAAGTTAAAGGGAAGAATGGAAGTAAATGCAAAGGGCCTATTGACCCATATTTCTTGATGCTTCTATATTAGTGCGGAGTCTTGAAGTGGGTAGAATATAGTTGTGCATTAATTGGCTGTTGATTGCTAGTGTTGACTTCTTAATGTGTAGTGCCTCGCAGATATCAAGCTGTCTGTTATCGCTGTATCTATCGATGATTTCCGTGTTTTTTGTTAAGACTTCTCTGGTGATGGTCTGGTTGTGGGAAGAGATCATAGCTTCCTAAATGGAGCCCTGTTGCTTATGCATCGTTAATCGCCTGGAAAGAGATGTTGTTGTCTTGCCTATATACTGAGTTCTTTGAGGCTTACAGTCCCCAAGTGGGCATTTGAAGGCATAGACGACATTGGTCTCTTTTAGAGCGTTTTGCTTTGTGTCTGGAGAGTTTGTCATGAGTAGGTTGGCCATTTTCTTGTTTTTTTTTTTAAATCGTCAGTTGTATCTTCTGATTTTTGTCTGTAGGGATAACGTTTCTATTTAATATATCTTACAGAACCCTTTTCTCCGTTTTATGAGCTGTGGAAAAGAAGTTCCTGTATAGGACCTTATATTCGAAAGTCCTTAAGGAAATTCCTGTTTCAATTTTCGTCCGTGGTATATATATATGTATATATATATATATATATATATATATATATATATATATATATATATATATATATATATATATATATATATATATATATATATATATATATATGTCGTACCTAGTAGCCAGAACTCACTTCTCAGCCTACAATTCAAGGCCCGATTTGCCTAATAAGCCAAGTTTTCATGAATTAATATATTTACTATAATTTTTTTCTTATGAAATGATAAAGCAACCCTTTTCTCTATGTATGAGGTCAATTTTTTTTTATTGGAGTTAAAATTAACGTAGATATATGACCGAACCTAACCAACCCTACCTAACCTAACCTAATCTATATTTATAGGTAAGGTTAGGTTAGGTAGCCAAAAAAAGCTAGGTTAGGTTAGGTTAGGTAGGTTAGGTAGACGAAAAAACATTAATTCATGAAAACTTGGCTTATTAGGCAAATCGGGCCTTGAATAGTA
>NW_027189134.1:3040188-3082616 GCF_040958095.1 Procambarus clarkii
GAGATGATAAACGTCAAAATATTGCTATATTCGATGATTTTTCGTACGAAACAAAATGCAAGAAAACTTGCTTAAAATGCAATATTATGCGAAATTCTGAGATTTGAAGGCCAAATCACATATCGTGATACTACATAAAATAGTATCGAAATATTGGTAAAAATGAATATATTTACGTAATATCAAACTACATGAAAAACGTGAAAAAAGTCACTATATAACCATATTTGAGGATTTTAACTTCAAATCATAGAGCGAGGTTTCGTATTATTTAGTTCCAAGAAAAGACATATGACAATGTTGTTTCCAATACAAATGATAAAAACAATGTGTTTTCATTAGAATTAACTATAATGTTCTTGATTTTCCGTTTATATTAACGATGGAAGATGTACACGTAAAACCGCTCAATCCGGCTGAAACGTCGATATATGCAATAAAAAACCGAACTTCTCCCCTTTCAATATCTTACTCAGTATTTTAACGAGAAACAAATAGATGATTGAAAATGAAGTATTTAAGGTTATTATCTAATCAATTATGTGTTTGCATCATTTTTATCGTATATATATGAATTAAACCCATGGACGGAAAATTCACAAAAACGTGGAAAACGGCAAAATATTGCCTAATTCGATGATATTTTGTTTAAATCACATGAAGGAAAAGGAGATGATAAACGTAAAATATTGCTAAATTCGATGATTTTTCGTACGAAACAAAATGCAAGAAAAACTGCTTAAAATGCAATATTATGCGAAATTCTGAGATTTGAAGGCCAAATCACATATCGTGATACTACATGAAATAGTATCGAAATATGGTAAAAATGAATTATTTACGTAATATCAAACTACATGAAAAACGTGAAAAAAGTCACTATATAACCATATTGAGGATTTTAACTTCAAATCATAGAGCGAGGTTTCGTATTATTTAGTCCAAGAAAAGACATATGACAATGTTGTTTCCAATACAAATGATAAAAAACAATGTGTTTTCATTAGAATTAACTATAATGTTCTTGATTTTCCGTTTATATTAACGATGGAAGATGTACACGTAAAACCGCTCTAATCCGGCTGAAACGTCGATATATGCAATAAAACCGAACTTTCCCCTTTCAATATCTTACTCAGTATTTTAACGAGAAACAAATAGATGATTGAAAATGAAGTATTTAAGGTTATTATCTAATCAATTATGTGTTTGCATCATTTTTATCGTATATATATGAATTAAACCCATGGACGGAAAATTCACAAAAACGTGGAAAACGGCAAAATATTGCCTAATTCGATGATATTTTGTTTAAATCACATGAAGGAAAAGGAGATGATAAACGTCAAAATATTGCTATATTCGATGATTTTTCGTACGAAACAAAATGCAAGAAAACTTGCTTAAAATGCAATATTATGCGAAATTCTGAGATTTGAAGGCCAAATCACATATCGTGATACTACATGAAATAGTATCGAAATATTGGTAAAAATGAATATATTTACGTAATATCAAACTACATGAAAAACGTGAAAAAAGTCACTATATAACCATATTTGAGGATTTTAACTTCAAATCATAGAGCGAGGTTTCGTACTATTTAGTTCCAAGAAAAGACATATGACAATGTTGTTTCCAATACAAATGATAAAAACAATGTGTTTTCATTAGAATTAACTATAATGTTCTTGATTTTCCGTTTATATTAACGATGGAAGATGTACACGTAAAACCGCTCTAATCCGGCTGAAACGTCGATATATGCAATTAAAACCGAACTTCTCCCCTTTTTAATATCTTACTCAGTATTTTAACGAGAAACAAATAGATGATTGAAAATGAAGTATTCAAGGTTATTATCTAATCAATTATGTGTTTGCATCATTTTTATCGTATATATATATGAATTAATACCCATGGACGGAAAATTCACAAAAACGTGGAAAACGGCAAAATATTGCCTAATTCGATGATATTTTGTTTAAATCACATGAAGGAAAAGGAGATGATAAACGTTAAAATATTGCTAAACTCGATGATTTTTCGTACGAAGCAAAATGCAAGAAAACTTGCTTAAAATGCAATATTATGCGTAATTCTGAGATTTGAAGGCCAAATCACATATCGTGATACTACATGAAATAGTATCGAAATATTGGTAAAAATAAATATATTTACGTAATATCAAACTACATGAAAAACGTGAAAAAAGTCACTATATAACCATATTTGAGGATTTTAACTTCAAATCATAGAGCGAGGTTTCGTATTATTTAGTTCCAAGAAAAGACATATGACAATGTTGTTTCCAATACAAATGATAAAAAACAATGTGTTTTCATTAGAATTAACTATAATGTTCTTGATTTTCCGTTTATATTAACGATGGAAGATGTACACGTAAAACCGCTCTAATCCGGCTGAAACGTCGATATATGCAATAAAAACCGAACTTGTCCCCTTTTCAATATCTTACTCAGTATTTTAACGAGAAACAAATAGATGATTGAAAATGAAGTATTTAAGGTTATTATCTAATCAATTATGTGTTTGCATCATTTTTATCGTATATATATGAATTAAAACCCATGGACTGAAAATTCACAAAAACGTGGAAAACGGCAAAATATTGCCTAATTCGATGATATTTTGTTTAAATCACATGAAGGAAAAGGAGATGATAAACGTCAAAATATTGCTATATTCGATGATTTTTCGTACGAAACAAAATGCAAGAAAACTTGCTTAAAATGCAATATTATGCGAAATTCTGAGATTTGAAGGCCAAATCACATATCGTGATACTACATGAAATAGTATCGAAATATTGGTAAAAATGAATATATTTACGTAATATCAAACTACATGAAAAACGTGAAAAAAGTCACTATATAACTATATTTGAGGATTTTAACTTCAAATCATAGAGCGAGGTTTCGTATTATTTAGATCCAAGAAAAGACATATGACAATGTTGTTTCCAATACAAATGATAAAAAACAATGTGTTTTCATTAGAATTAACTATAATGTTCTTGATTTTCCGTTTATATTAACGATGGAAGATGTACACGTAAAACCGCTCTAATCCGGCTGAAACGTCGATATATGCAATAAAAACCGAACTTCTCCCCTTTTCAATATCTTACTCAGTATTTTAACGAGAAACAAATAGATGATTGAAAATGAAGTATTTAAGGTTATTATCTAATCAATTATGTGTTTGCATCATTTTTATCGTATATATATATGAATTAATACCCATTGACGGAAAATTCACAAAAACGTGGGAAACGGCAAAATATTGCCTAATTCGATGATATTTTGTTTAAATCACATGAAGGAAAAGGAGATGATAAACGTCAAAATATTGCTATATACGATGATTTTTCGTACGAAACAAAATGCAAGAAAACTTGCTTAAAATGCAATATTATGCGAAATTCTGAGATTTGAAGGCCAAATCACATATCGTGATACTACATGAAATAGTATCGAAATATTGGTAAAAATGAATATATTTACGTAATATCAAACTACATGAAAAACGTGAAAAAAGTCACTATACTTGAGGATTTTAACTTCAAATCATAGAGCGAGGTTTCGTATTATTTAGTTCCAAGAAAAGACATATGACAATGTTGTTTCCAATACAAATGATAAAAAACAATGTGTTTTCATTAGAATTAACTATAATGTTCTTGATTTTATGTTTATATTAACGATGGAAGATGTACACGTAAAACCGCTCTAATCCGGCTGAAACGTCGATATATGCAATAAAAACCGAACTTCTCCCCTTTTCAATATCATACTCAGTATTTTAACGAGAAACAAATAGATGATTGAAAATGAAGTATTTAAGGTTATTATCTAATCAATTATGTGTTTGCATAATTTTTATCGTATATATATATGAATTAATACCCATGGACGGAAAATTCACAAAAACGTGGAAAACGGCAAAATATTGCCTAATTCGATGATATTTTGTTTAAATCACATGAAGGAAAAGGAGATGATAAACTTTAAAATATTGCTAAATTCGATGATTTTTCGTACGAAGCAAAATGCAAGAAAACTTGCTTAAATGCAATATTATGCGAAATTCTGAGATTTGAAGGCCAAATCACATATCGTGATACTACATGAAATAGTATCGAAATATTGGTAAAAATGAATATATTTACGTAATATCAAACTACATGAAAAACGTGAAAAAAGTCACTATATAACCATATTTGAGGATTTTAACTTCAAATCATAGAGCGAGGTTTCGTATTATTTAGTTCCAAGAAAAGACATATGACAATGTTGTTTCCAATACAAATGATAAAAAACAATGTGTTTTCATTAGAATTAACTATAATGTTCTTGATATTCCGTTTATATTAACGAGGGAAGATGTACACGTAAAACCGCTCTAATCCGGCTGAAACGTCGATATATGCAATAAAAACCGAACTTCTCCCCTTTTCAATATCTTACTCAGTATTTTACCGAGAAACAAATAGATGATTGAAAATGAAGTATTTAAGGTTATTATCTAATCAATTATGTGTTTGCATCATTTTTATCGTATATATATGAATTAAAACCCATGGACTGAAAATTCACAAAAACGTGGAAAACGGCAAAATATTGCCTAATTCGATGATATTTTGTTTAAATCACATGAAGGAAAAGGAGATGATAAACGTCAAAATATTGCTATATTCGATGATTTTTCGTACGAAACAAAATGCAAGAAAACTTGCTTAAAATGCAATATTATGCGAAATTCTGAGATTTGAAGGCCAAATCACATATCGTGATACTACATGAAATAGTATCGAAATATTGGTAAAAATGAATATATTTACGTAATATCAAACTACATGAAAAACGTGAAAAAAGTCACTATATAACCATATTTGAGGATTTTAACTTCAAATCATAGAGCGAGGTTTCGTATTATTTAGATCCAAGAAAAGACATATGACAATGTTGTTTCCAATACAAATGATAAAAAACAATGTGTTTTCATTAGAATTAACTATAATGTTCTTGATTTTCCGTTTATATTAACGATGGAAGATGTACACGTAAAACCGCTCTAATCCGGCTGAAACGTCGATATATGCAATAAAAACCGAACTTCTCCCCTTTTCAATATCTTACTCAGTATTTTAACGAGAAACAAATAGATGATTGAAAATGAAGTATTTAAGGTTATTATCTAATCAATTATGTGTTTGCATCATTTTTATCGTATATATATGAATTAAAACCCATGGACTGAAAATTCACAAAAACGTGGAAAACGGCAAAATATTGCCTAATTCGATGATATTTTGTTTAAATCACATGAAGGAAAAGGAGATGATAAACGTCAAAATATTGCTATATTCGATGATTTTTCGTACGAAACAAAATGCAAGAAAACTTGCTTAAAATGCAATATTATGCGAAATTCTGAGATTTGAAGGCCAAATCACATATCGTGATACTACATGAAATAGTATCGAAATATTGGTAAAAATGAATATATTTACGTAATATCAAACTACATGAAAAACGTGAAAAAAGTCACTATATAACCATATTTGAGGATTTTAACTTCAAATCATAGAGCGAGGTTTCGTATTATTTAGATCCAAGAAAAGACATATGACAATGTTGTTTCCAATACAAATGATAAAAAACAATGTGTTTTCATTAGAATTAACTATAATGTTCTTGATTTTCCGTTTATATTAACGATGGAAGATGTACACGTAAAACCGCTCTAATCCGGCTGAAACGTCGATATATGCAATAAAAACCGAACTTCTCCCCTTTTCAATATCTTACTCAGTATTTTAACGAGAAACAAATAGATGATTGAAAATGAAGTATTTAAGGTTATTATCTAATCAATTATGTGTTTGCATCATTTTTATCGTATATATATATGAATTAATACCCATGGACGGAAAATTCACAAAAACGTGGAAAACGGGAAAATATTGCCTAATTCGATGATATTTTGTTTAAATCACATGAAGGAAAAGGAGATGATAAACGTCAAAATATTGCTATATTCGATGATTTTTCGTACGAAACAAAATGCAAGAAAACTTGCTTAAAATGCCTTATTATGCGAAATTCTGAGATTTGAAGGCCAAATTACATATCGTGATACTACATGAAATAGTATCGAAATATTGGTAAAAATGAATATATTTACGTAATATCAAACTACATGAAAAACGTGAAAAAAAGTCACTATATAACCATATTTGAGGATTTTAACTTCAAATCATAGAGCGAGGTTTCGTATTATTTAGATCCAAGAAAAGACATATGACAATGTTGTTTCCAATACAAATGATAAAAAACAATGTGTTTTCATTAGAATTAACTATAATGTTCTTGATTTTCCGTTTATATTAACGATGGAAGATGTACACGTAAAACCGCTCTAATCCGGCTGAAACGTCGATATATGCAATAAAAACCGAACTTCTCCCCTTTTCAATATCTTACTCAGTATTTTAACGAGAAACAAATAGATGATTGAAAATGAAGTATTTAAGGTTATTATCTAATCAATTATATGTTTGCATCATTTTTATCGTATATATATATGAATTAATACCCATGGACGGAAAATTCACAAAAACGTGGAAAACGGCAAAATATTGCCTAATTCGATGATATTTTGTTTAAATCACATGAAGGAAAAGGAGATGATAAACGTTAAAATATTGCTAAATTCGATGATTTTTCGTACGAAGCAAAATGCAAGAAAACTTGCTTAAAATGCAATATTATGCGAAATTCTGAGATTTGAAGGCCAAATCACATATCGTGATACTACATGAAATAGTATCGAAATATTGGTAAAAATGAATATATTTACGTAATATCAAACTACATGAAAAACGTGAAAAAAGTCACTATATAACCATATTTGAGGATTTTAACTTCAAATCATAGAGCGAGGTTTCGTATTATTTAGTTCCAAGAAAAGACATATGACAATGTTGTTTCCAATACAAATGATAAAAAACAATGTGTTTTCATTAGAATTAACTATAATGTTCTTGATTTTCCGTTTATATTAGCGATGGAAGATGTACACGTAAAACCGCTCTAATCCGGCTGAAACGTCGATATATGCAATAAAAACCGAACTTGTCCCCTTTTCAATATCTTACTCAGTATTTTAACGAGAAACAAATAGATGATTGAAAATGAAGTATTTAAGGTTATTATCTAATCAATTATGTGTTTGCATCATTTTTATCGTATATATATGAATTAAAACCCATGGACTGAAAATTCACAAAAACGTGGAAAACGGCAAAATATTGCCTAATTCGATGATATTTTGTTTAAATCACATGAAGGAAAAGGAGATGATAAACGTCAAAATATTGCTATATTCGATGATTTTTCGTACGAAACAAAATGCAAGAAAACTTGCTTAAAATGCAATATTATGCGAAATTCTGAGATTTGAAGGCCAAATCACATATCGTGATACTACATGAAATAGTATCGAAATATTGGTAAAAATGAATATATTTACGTAATATCAAACTACATGAAAAACGTGAAAAAAGTCACTATATAACTATATTTGAGGATTTTAACTTCAAATCATAGAGCGAGGTTTCGTACTATTTAGTTCCAAGAAAAGACATATGACAATGTTGTTTCCAATACAAATGATAAAAAACAATGTGTTTTCATTAGAATTAACTATAATGTTCTTGATTTTCCGTTTATATTAACGATGGAAGATGTACACGTAAAACCGCTCTAATCCGGCTGAAACGTCGATATATGCAATAAAAACCGAACTTCTCCCCTTTTTAATATCTTACTCAGTATTTTAACGAGAAACAAATAGATGATTGAAAATGAAGTATTCAAGGTTATTATCTAATCAATTATGTGTTTGCATCATTTTTATCGTATATATATATGAATTAATACCCATGGACGGAAAATTCACAAAAACGTGGAAAACGGCAAAATATTGCCTAATTCGATGATATTTTGTTTAAATCACATGAAGGAAAAGGAGATGATAAACGTTAAAATATTGCTAAACTCGATGATTTTTCGTACGAAGCAAAATGCAAGAAAACTTGCTTAAAATGCAATATTATGCGTAATTCTGAGATTTGAAGGCCAAATCACATATCGTGATACTACATGAAATAGTATCGAAATATTGGTAAAAATAAATATATTTACGTAATATCAAACTACATGAAAAACGTGAAAAAAGTCACTATATAACCATATTTGAGGATTTTAACTTCAAATCATAGAGCGAGGTTTCGTATTATTTAGTTCCAAGAAAAGACATATGACAATGTTGTTTCCAATACAAATGATAAAAAACAATGTGTTTTCATTAGAATTAACTATAATGTTCTTGATTTTCCGTTTATATTAACGATGGAAGATGTACACGTAAAACCGCTCTAATCCGGCTGAAACGTCGATATATGCAATAAAAACCGAACTTGTCCCCTTTTCAATATCTTACTCAGTATTTTAACGAGAAACAAATAGATGATTGAAAATGAAGTATTTAAGGTTATTATCTAATCAATTATGTGTTTGCATCATTTTTATCGTATATATATGAATTAAAACCCATGGACTGAAAATTCACAAAAACGTGGAAAACGGCAAAATATTGCCTAATTCGATGATATTTTGTTTAAATCACATGAAGGAAAAGGAGATGATAAACGTCAAAATATTGCTATATTCGATGATTTTTCGTACGAAACAAAATGCAAGAAAACTTGCTTAAAATGCAATATTATGCGAAATTCTGAGATTTGAAGGCCAAATCACATATCGTGATACTACATGAAATAGTATCGAAATATTGGTAAAAATGAATATATTTACGTAATATCAAACTACATGAAAAACGTGAAAAAAGTCACTATATAACCATATTTGAGGATTTTAACTTCAAATCATAGAGCGAGGTTTCGTATTATTTAGATCCAAGAAAAGACATATGACAATGTTGTTTCCAATACAAATGATAAAAAACAATGTGTTTTCATTAGAATTCACTATAATGTTCTTGATTTTCCGTTTATATTAACGATGGAAGATGTACACGTAAAACCGCTCTAATCCGGCTGAAACGTCGATATATGCAATAAAAACCGAACTTCTCCCCTTTTCAATATCTTACTCAGTATTTTAACGAGAAACAAATAGATGATTGAAAATGAAGTATTTAAGGTTATTATCTAATCAATTATGTGTTTGCATCATTTTTATCGTATATATATATGAATTAATACCCATTGACGGAAAATTCACAAAAACGTGGGAAACGGCAAAATATTGCCTAATTCGATGATATTTTGTTTAAATCACATGAAGGAAAAGGAGATGATAAACGTCAAAATATTGCTATATACGATGATTTTTCGTACGAAACAAAATGCAAGAAAACTTGCTTAAAATGCAATATTATGCGAAATTCTGAGATTTGAAGGCCAAATCACATATCGTGATACTACATGAAATAGTATCGAAATATTGGTAAAAATGAATATATTTACGTAATATCAAACTACATGAAAAACGTGAAAAAAGTCACTATACTTGAGGATTTTAACTTCAAATCATAGAGCGAGGTTTCGTATTATTTAGTTCCAAGAAAAGACATATGACAATGTTGTTTCCAATACAAATGATAAAAAACAATGTGTTTTCATTAGAATTAACTATAATGTTCTTGATTTTATGTTTATATTAACGATGGAAGATGTACACGTAAAACCGCTCTAATCCGGCTGAAACGTCGATATATGCAATAAAAACCGAACTTCTCCCCTTTTCAATATCATACTCAGTATTTTAACGAGAAACAAATAGATGATTGAAAATGAAGTATTTAAGGTTATTATCTAATCAATTATGTGTTTGCATAATTTTTATCGTATATATATATGAATTAATACCCATGGACGGAAAATTCACAAAAACGTGGAAAACGGCAAAATATTGCCTAATTCGATGATATTATGTTTAAATCACATGAAGGAAAAGGAGATGATAAACTTTAAAATATTGCTAAATTCGATGATTTTTCGTACGAAGCAAAATGCAAGAAAACTTGCTTAAATGCAATATTATGCGAAATTCTGAGATTTGAAGGCCAAATCACATATCGTGATACTACATGAAATAGTATCGAAATATTGGTAAAAATGAATATATTTACGTAATATCAAACTACATGAAAAACGTGAAAAAAGTCACTATATAACCATATTTGAGGATTTTAACTTCAAATCATAGAGCGAGGTTTCGTATTATTTAGTTCCAAGAAAAGACATATGACAATGTTGTTTCCAATACAAATGATAAAAAACAATGTGTTTTCATTAGAATTAACTATAATGTTCTTGATATTCCGTTTATATTAACGAGGGAAGACGTACACGTAAAACCGCTCTAATCCGGCTGAAACGTCGATATATGCAATAAAAACCGAACTTCTCCCCTTTTCAATATCTTACTCAGTATTTTACCGAGAAACAAATAGATGATTGAAAATGAAGTATTTAAGGTTATTATCTAATCAATTATGTGTTTGCATCATTTTTATCGTATATATATGAATTAAAACCCATGGACTGAAAATTCACAAAAACGTGGAAAACGGCAAAATATTGCCTAATTCGATGATATTTTGTTTAAATCACATGAAGGAAAAGGAGATGATAAACGTCAAAATATTGCTATATTCGATGATTTTTCGTACGAAACAAAATGCAAGAAAACTTGCTTAAAATGCAATATTATGCGAAATTCTGAGATTTGAAGGCCAAATCACATATCGTGATACTACATGAAATAGTATCGAAATATTGGTAAAAATGAATATATTTACGTAATATCAAACTACATGAAAAACGTGAAAAAAGTCACTATATAACCATATTTGAGGATTTTAACTTCAAATCATAGAGCGAGGTTTCGTATTATTTAGATCCAAGAAAAGACATATGACAATGTTGTTTCCAATACAAATGATAAAAAACAATGTGTTTTCATTAGAATTAACTATAATGTTCTTGATTTTCCGTTTATATTAACGATGGAAGATGTACACGTAAAACCGCTCTAATCCGGCTGAAACGTCGATATATGCAATAAAAACCGAACTTCTCCCCTTTTCAATATCTTACTCAGTATTTTAACGAGAAACAAATAGATGATTGAAAATGAAGTATTTAAGGTTATTATCTAATCAATTATGTGTTTGCATCATTTTTATCGTATATATATATGAATTAATACCCATGGACGGAAAATTCACAAAAACGTGGAAAACGGCAAAATATTGCCTAATTCGATGATATTTTGTTTAAATCACATGAAGGAAAAGGAGATGATAAACGTTAAAATATTGCTAAATTCGATGATTTTTCGTACGAAGCAAAATGCAAGAAAACTTGCTTAAAATGCAATATTATGCGAAATTCTGAGATTTGAAGGCCAAATCACATATCGTGATACTACATGAAATAGTATCGAAATATTGGTAAAAATGAATATATTTACGTAATATCAAACTACATGAAAAACGTGAAAAAAGTCACTATATAACCATATTTGAGGTTTTTAACTTCAAATCATAGAGCGAGGTTTCGTATTATTTAGTTCCAAGAAAAGACATATGACAATGTTGTTTCCAATACAAATGATAAAAAACAATGTGCTTTCATTAGAATTAACTATAATGTTCTTGATTTTCCGTTTATATTAACGATGGAAGATGTACACGTAAAACCGCTCTAATCCGGCTGAAACGTCGATATATGCAATAAAAACCGAACTTCTCCCCTTTTCAATATCTTACTCAGTATTTTAACGAGAAACAAATAGATGATTGAAAATGAAGTATTTAAGGTTATTATCTAATCAATTATGTGTTTGCATCATTTTTATCGTATATATATGAATTAAAACCCATGGACTGAAAATTCACAAAAACGTGGAAAACGGCAAAATATTGCCTAATTCGATGATATTTTGTTTAAATCACATGAAGGAAAAGGAGATGATAAACGTCAAAATATTGCTATATTCGATGATTTTTCGTACGAAACAAAATGCAAGAAAACTTGCTTAAAATGCAATATTATGCGAAATTCTGAGATTTGAAGGCCAAATCACATATCGTGATACTACATGAAATAGTATCGAAATATTGCTAAAAATGAATATATTTACGTAATATCAAACTACATAAAAAACGTGAAAAAAGTCACTATATAACCATATTTGAGGATTTTAACTTCAAATCATAGAGCGAGGTTTCGTATTATTTAGTTCCAAGAAAAGACATATGCCAATGTTGTTTCCAATACAAATGATAAAAAACAATGTGTTTTCATTAGAATTAACTATAATGTTCTTGATTTTCCGTTTATATTAACGATGGAAGATGTACACGTAAAACCGCTCTAATCCGGCTGAAACGTCGATATATGCAATAAAAACCGAACTTCTCCCCTTTTCAATATCTTACTCAGTATTTTAACGAGAAACAAATAGATGATTGAAAATGAAGTATTTAAGGTTATTATCTAATCAATTATGTGTTTGCATCATTTTTATCGTATATATATATGAATTAATACCCATGGACGGAAAATTCACAAAAACGTGGAAAACGGGAAAATATTGCCTAATTCGATGATATTTTGTTTAAATCACATGAAGGAAAAGGAGATGATAAACGTCAAAATATTGCTATATTCGATGATTTTTCGTACGAAACAAAATGCAAGAAAACTTGCTTAAAATGCCTTATTATGCGAAATTCTGAGATTTGAAGGCCAAATTACATATCGTGATACTACATGAAATAGTATCGAAATATTGGTAAAAATGAATATATTTACGTAATATCAAACTACATGAAAAACGTGAAAAAAAGTCACTATATAACCATATTTGAGGATTTTAACTTCAAATCATAGAGCGAGGTTTCGTATTATTTAGATCCAAGAAAAGACATATGACAATGTTGTTTCCAATACAAATGATAAAAAACAATGTGTTTTCATTAGAATTAACTATAATGTTCTTGATTTTCCGTTTATATTAACGATGGAAGATGTACACGTAAAACCGCTCTAATCCGGCTGAAACGTCGATATATGCAATAAAAACCGAACTTCTCCCCTTTTCAATATCTTACTCAGTATTTTAACGAGAAACAAATAGATGATTGAAAATGAAGTATTTAAGGTTATTATCTAATCAATTATATGTTTGCATCATTTTTATCGTATATATATATGAATTAATACCCATGGACGGAAAATTCACAAAAACGTGGAAAACGGCAAAATATTGCCTAATTCGATGATATTTTGTTTAAATCACATGAAGGAAAAGGAGATGATAAACGTTAAAATATTGCTAAATTCGATGATTTTTCGTACGAAGCAAAATGCAAGAAAACTTGCTTAAAATGCAATATTATGCGAAATTCTGAGATTTGAAGGCCAAATCACATATCGTGATACTACATGAAATAGTATCGAAATATTGGTAAAAATGAATATATTTACGTAATATCAAACTACATGAAAAACGTGAAAAAAGTCACTATATAACCATATTTGAGGATTTTAACTTCAAATCATAGAGCGAGGTTTCGTATTATTTAGATCCAAGAAAAGACATATGACAATGTTGTTTCCAATACAAATGATAAAAAACAATGTGTTTTCATTAGAATTAACTATAATGTTCTTGATTTTCCGTTTATATTAACGATGGAAGATGTACACGTAAAACCGCTCTAATCCGGCTGAAACGTCGATATATGCAATAAAAACCGAACTTCTCCCCTTTTCAATATCTTACTCAGTATTTTAACGAGAAACAAATAGATGATTGAAAATGAAGTATTTAAGGTTATTATCTAATCAATTATGTGTTTGCATCATTTTTATCGTATATATATATGAATTAATACCCATGGACGGAAAATTCACAAAAACGTGGAAAACGGCAAAATATTGCCTAATTCGATGATATTTTGTTTAAATCACATGAAGGAAAAGGAGATGATAAACGTTAAAATATTGCTAAATTCGATGATTTTTCGTACGAAGCAAAATGCAAGAAAACTTGCTTAAAATGCAATATTATGCGAAATTCTGAGATTTGAAGGCCAAATCACATATCGTGATACTACATGAAATAGTATCGAAATATTGGTAAAAATGAATATATTTACGTAATATCAAACTACATGAAAAACGTGAAAAAAGTCACTATATAACCATATTTGAGGTTTTTAACTTCAAATCATAGAGCGAGGTTTCGTATTATTTAGTTCCAAGAAAAGACATATGACAATGTTGTTTCCAATACAAATGATAAAAAACAATGTGCTTTCATTAGAATTAACTATAATGTTCTTGATTTTCCGTTTATATTAACGATGGAAGATGTACACGTAAAACCGCTCTAATCCGGCTGAAACGTCGATATATGCAATAAAAACCGAACTTCTCCCCTTTTCAATATCTTACTCAGTATTTTAACGAGAAACAAATAGATGATTGAAAATGAAGTATTTAAGGTTATTATCTAATCAATTATGTGTTTGCATCATTTTTATCGTATATATATGAATTAAAACCCATGGACTGAAAATTCACAAAAACGTGGAAAACGGCAAAATATTGCCTAATTCGATGATATTTTGTTTAAATCACATGAAGGAAAAGGAGATGATAAACGTCAAAATATTGCTATATTCGATGATTTTTCGTACGAAACAAAATGCAAGAAAACTTGCTTAAAATGCAATATTATGCGAAATTCTGAGATATGAAGGCCAAATCACATATCGTGATACTACATGAAATAGTATCGAAATATTGCTAAAAATGAATATATTTACGTAATATCAAACTACATGAAAAACGTGAAAAAAGTCACTATATAACCATATTTGAGGATTTTAACTTCAAATCATAGAGCGAGGTTTCGTATTATTTAGTTCCAAGAAAAGACATATGACAATGTTGTTTCCAATACAAATGATAAAAAACAATGTGTTTTCATTAGAATTAACTATAATGTTCTTGATTTTCCGTTTATATTAGCGATGGAAGATGTACACGTAAAACCGCTCTAATCCGGCTGAAACGTCGATATATGCAATAAAAACCGAACTTCTCCCCTTTTCAATATCTTACTCAGTATTTTAACGAGAAACAAATAGATGATTGAAAATGAAGTATTTAAGGTTATTATCTAATCAATTATGTGTTTGCATCATTTTTATCGTATATATATGAATTAAAACCCATGGACTGAAAATTCACAAAAACGTGGAAAACGGCAAAATATTGCGTAATTCGATGATATTTTGTTTAAATCACATGAAGGAAAAGGAGATGATAAACGTCAAAATATTGCTATATTCGATGATTTTTCGTACGAAACAAAATGCAAGAAAACTTGCTTAAAATGCAATATTATGCGAAATTCTGAGATTTGAAGGCCAAATCACATATCGTGATACTACATGAAATAGTATCGAAATATTGGTAAAAATGAATATATTTACGTAATATCAAACTACATGAAAAACGTGAAAAAAGTCACTATATAACTATATTTGAGGATTTTAACTTCAAATCATAGAGCGAGGTTTCGTACTATTTAGTTCCAAGAAAAGACATATGACAATGTTGTTTCCAATACAAATGATAAAAAACAATGTGTTTTCATTAGAATTAACTATAATGTTCTTGATTTTCCGTTTATATTAACGATGGAAGATGTACACGTAAAACCGCTCTAATCCGGCTGAAACGTCGATATATGCAATAAAAACCGAACTTCTCCCCTTTTTAATATCTTACTCAGTATTTTAACGAGAAACAAATAGATGATTGAAAATGAAGTATTCAAGGTTATTATCTAATCAATTATGTGTTTGCATCATTTTTATCGTATATATATATGAATTAATACCCATGGACGGAAAATTCACAAAAACGTGGAAAACGGCAAAATATTGCCTAATTCGATGATATTTTGTTTAAATCACATGAAGGAAAAGGAGATGATAAACGTTAAAATATTGCTAAACTCGATGATTTTTCGTACGAAGCAAAATGCAAGAAAACTTGCTTAAAATGCAATATTATGCGTAATTCTGAGATTTGAAGGCCAAATCACATATCGTGATACTACATGAAATAGTATCGAAATATTGGTAAAAATAAATATATTTACGTAATATCAAACTACATGAAAAACGTGAAAAAAGTCACTATATAACCATATTTGAGGATTTTAACTTCAAATCATAGAGCGAGGTTTCGTATTATTTAGTTCCAAGAAAAGACATATGACAATGTTGTTTCCAATACAAATGATAAAAAACAATGTGTTTTCATTAAAATTAACTATAATGTTCTTGATTTTCCGTTTATATTAACGATGGAAGATGTACACGTAAAACCGCTCTAATCCGGCTGAAACGTCGATATATGCAATAAAAACCGAACTTGTCCCCTTTTCAATATCTTACTCAGTATTTTAACGAGAAACAAATAGATGATTGAAAATGAAGTATTTAAGGTTATTATCTAATCAATTATGTGTTTGCATCATTTTTATCGTATATATATGAATTAAAACCCATGGACTGAAAATTCACAAAAACGTGGAAAACGGCAAAATATTGCCTAATTCGATGATATTTTGTTTAAATCACATGAAGGAAAAGGAGATGATAAACGTCAAAATATTGCTATATTCGATGATTTTTCGTACGAAACAAAATGCAAGAAAACTTGCTTAAAATGCAATATTATGCGAAATTCTGAGATTTGAAGGCCAAATCACATATCGTGATACTACATGAAATAGTATCGAAATATTGGTAAAAATGAATATATTTACGTAATATCAAACTACATGAAAAACGTGAAAAAAGTCACTATATAACCATATTTGAGGATTTTAACTTCAAATCATAGAGCGAGGTTTCGTACTATTTAGTTCCAAGAAAAGACATATGACAATGTTGTTTCCAATACAAATGATAAAAAACAATGTGTTTTCATTAGAATTAACTATAATGTTCTTGATTTTCCGTTTATATTAACGATGGAAGATGTACACGTAAAACCGCTCTAATCCGGCTGAAACGTCGATATATGCAATAAAAACCGAACTTCTCCCCTTTTTAATATCTTACTCAGTATTTTAACGAGAAACAAATAGATGATTGAAAATGAAGTATTCAAGGTTATTATCTAATCAATTATGTGTTTGCATCATTTTTATCGTATATATATATGAATTAATACCCATGGACGGAAAATTCACAAAAACGTGGAAAACGGCAAAATATTGCCTAATTCGATGATATTTTGTTTAAATCACATGAAGGAAAAGGAGATGATAAACGTTAAAATATTGCTAAACTCGATGATTTTTCGTACGAAGCAAAATGCAAGAAAACTTGCTTAAAATGCAATATTATGCGTAATTCTGAGATTTGAAGGCCAAATCACATATCGTGATACTACATGAAATAGTATCGAAATATTGGTAAAAATGAATATATTTACGTAATATCAAACTACATGAAAAACGTGAAAAAAGTCACTATATAACCATATTTGAGGATTTTAACTTCAAATCATAGAGCGAGGTTTCGTATTATTTAGTTCCAAGAAAAGACATATGACAATGTTGTTTCCAATACAAATGATAAAAAACAATGTGTTTTCATTAGAATTAACGATAATGTTCTTGATTTTCCGTTTATATTAACGACGGAAGATGTACACGTAAAACCGCATTAATCCGGCTGAAACGTCGATATATGCAATAAAAACCGAACTTCTCCCCTTTTCAATATCTTACTCAGTATTTTAACGAGAAACAAATAGATGATTGAAAATGAAGTATTTAAGGTTATTATCTAATCAATTATGTGTTTGCGTCATTTTTCTCGTATATATATATGAATTAATACCCATGGACGGAAAATTCACAAAAACGTGGAAAACGGCAAAATATTGCCTAATTCGATGATATTTTGTTTAAATCACATGAAGGAAAAGGAGATGATAAACGTTAAAATATTGCTAAATTCGATGATTTTTCGTACGAAGCAAAATGCAAGAAAACTTGCTTAAAATGCAATATTATGCGAAATTCTGAGATTTGAAGGCCAAATCACATATCGTGATACTACATGAAATAGTATCGAAATATTGGTAAAAATGAATATATTTACGTAATATCAAACTACATGAAAAACGTGAAAAAAGTCACTATATAACCATATTTGAGGATTTTAACTTCAAATCATAGAGCGAGGTTTCGTATTATTTAGTTCCAAGAAAAGACATATGACAATGTTGTTTCCAATGCAAATGATAAAAAACAATGTGTTTTCATTAGAATTAACTATAATGTTCTTGATTTTCCGTTATATTAACGATGGAAGATGTACACGTAAAACCGCTCTAATCCGGCTGAAACATCGATATATGCAATAAAAACCGAACTTCTCCCCTTTTCAATATCTTACTCAGTATTTTAACGAGAAACAAATAGATGATTGAAAATGAAGTATTTAAGGTTATTATCTAATCAATTATGTGTTTGCATCATTTTTATCGTATATATTGTCACGTGGGGGTGGGCGGTCCGGGGCTCTGCCAACACTCGGCTGCTAGGGGCTCAAAGGGCCCAAATACTCAGCCCCTCCGACTCCCTGGATTCACCGGAGTCTCCTTGGTCACCCAAGATAGGACCAACAATGCCCACCTCCGCAGGTCTTTGCTTCCACCACAAAGGGGTGCCACTGATTCACCCTGGAAGCCCTTCAGTCAACCACGGGGAAATTGCTGTTAACAGTTCCGGCCTAGACCCGTGGGGGAGTGAAGGAAGACTCAGGCTTACCTATAACCATAACCTCCCTGAGTCTTGCCTGCCAGACAAAAAAAAAGGTTGCAGGAACTCCTTTCCCGCCTGTCTTCTCTATCTTTCTCTTAGCAAGGTCGCCAGCTGGGTTATTATATCTGCACCCCAGCAATGCAGTTCAGTGGGTGTATTATATATCGTTTGTAGCCAGAAATGTATGCTCATAGAGAAATATCACAAATGGAGGCGAACTCAAACACAGTAATAAAATGTGTGGATTTACTGACGCAAATTACATGAACACACACACACAATCACAAGTAATACATGAATATGGAATATGGATGATGAGTCTGGAGATCGTCAGCCTCTTCTTCCACGACCTCCAACACTCCTTCAAATGGGCAGGAAGACCGGAGTCTCACACTCTCACAGGAGGGCCTCTTCACCACGTCGGCACCTCTTCTTCACTGTCCTGCCATCCATACACACTGTCCTCTCTGACAGTCCTGGACACAAGCTGCCTTGCAGCCTACTCTACTATTAAAGTAATAAAATCTTGCTGCCACATACACGAGTAAATATTGTGGCCTAACTAGCCTACTCATACAAGGGGTAATGGGAGGGAAAAATGATCTACCTTACACTCCTGGCTCACGACGCCTGTCCCTCGATGGTGTGAGGTTCCCACGCTTCCTTGGGTCGATCCTCGACGATCCAGGACGTTCCACAGGTCCTCAGGTGTCGTGAAGCCTTCGCGTCGTCGCCGTTCCAATCCCTGAGATTCAGCTGCCCCAATCCTGGTTCATCGATGGGCGCTGAGCTAATCACTATTTTTCCCCACACTCGCCTCTCCCACAGGGCGTCGCTCCTTGTCCTAGGCACTGTGTCGTCCTTCCAAGATTCTCAGTGGATGTGACCCTAGTCACAGCTAGCTTGCTCGCCCACCTTCCAGACCTCAACGTCCAGCCAGCGGCGCCGCCCAGCGTCGTCGCCGACTATTTTCCAAGTTTGGGCACTTCTCTGCTCACTGAACTTGGTTCCTCTTTTGCTTCCCAGAAGCGCAAGGTCTCCAATAACTGGGATGACTGCGACAGCCAGCTCAATCCACTGAACAAGGCTTGCAGAGCCTCCAATCCCTGAGAGCCGACCGAGGCGCGTCCTGTCGCTTCCACGGTCAGTACAACTCTGACGTTGGCGCCGCCCGGGGCACTCGGTGACGTCATGGCGGGCCCTGATTTGTCGCCCGCGACCACGTCGGCCAATCCGCGATCGGCTTGTCTCCCTTCCAAAAGGTCATATCTGCCGCAGGGGATACTGTTTCATTTTATAACAGGGCGCCAATTTTCCTTTATTTACAACTTATAATATAACCTCCTTCCATTAAATGGCAGCCGGTCTGGTCGCCACATATATCACTAGACTCCCTGAACCTCAGAGAATCAGTAGGGAGAGCTGATATGACTCTTTAAGCCGGCAAACGAAAGAAATAGGAGAGGGCACCGTAACATACCCCTCCCCTTAAAATAAGAGTCATATCGGAAGAGCAGCACTCAAGAGGGCAATCTATACTCTTGCTCCCTCCGTTCCTGAAGTGTCACTCCTCCAGTTGGTGACGTGGCTCGTACCACCTTGCCAGTCACTTGCCTCATCGTATCTCCACCTCGCATAGTACCGGGTGTGATGGGTGTTCCCTGAACACCTACAAGAAATCCTCTCTCCGTGGCTACGAGTGTACTCCCACGGCTCGTTACCACTGTAAGATTCAGTGCATGCAGCGCCTCCACCGCGTCGTGCACTCCGAGATAGTCTTGCATTTCCACTGCGTCCTACAGGTACTCCATGTTTCCTCTCATGATCTCCTCTTCGCCAATCTTCTCTCTTCTCGGTTCCTCTTCTCCCGTAGGTGCGTTGTCTCCTCACAGTGGCACTTGTAACCTGTACTCCATCCAGCAGCCTCCTCTCTTCCACACTAGGCTTTTGCGATGGCCCAATGCCCCTCTGGTTAGGCTGGCGCCTACCCTGGGTGTACCTATTCCCTGCTTTCTTCGTATTGCCTTTCCTATACCACTCGCTCCTTCGTTCCCGACGAACATCTTCACTCCTCCATGAGATTCTCTTCCCTGCAGACGTCTTCTTCGGTTCGTGGTTGGGCTCATCCACCTCCCTGTGGCTCACCTCACCACGGTGGTTCATCTTGCACCTACCACTATTCATCTGGCCGGCATAGGGTGCCTTGCGTCGTGGCTCCTCCACTCTGCCCCTCACTGCCGTTCGCTCATCCACTGAGCTTACTTTATTCACGTTTCTGTATGGAGGGAGTGCGGTCTGCAGCCTCTTCACCGCCCCAGGCGTTTGTACAGCTGCTCCTCGCCACTCCTCCACACGCATCATCAGGCTTAGTCGGAGGTCTTCGTCGGGGTTTTCCACTACCTCCGACGACCTCTCTGCACACTCGCCCACGTTGTCGTCGTCTCTGGCGACGTTTTCCCTGGCGAAGTCGGCTTCCTCACGACCATCTGGAACGACCGATACCTCACCTGGCAGGGTTGTACCGCTGCTTGCAACATAGGCACTCCTGGCCCAATCGGGTTGTATCCTGCCTCCTCCGAGGTCATTACCCAGCACCATCTGTACATGCTCTAGGGGTAACTTAGGGGCTACAGCTACTATAGCTCTCTCGACTCCGTAGTCGGCAATCAGCTGTACTTCGTGAAGTGGCAACCTGTATTCCTCCCCCACACTGCGTATCCTCACCACTCCCACAGGTGAATCATTAAATTCCTTGGGGAGAATACTCCTGGTCACCATACTTATGTCAGCACCCGTATCTCGAAGCACGGCAACCTCCACTGGGTCTTACTTTCCAAACTTCACGTTGGCCTCGAAAACGAAGGGATGTTCACCCAACTTCATTTCCCAACCATTCACGTTGGGTCCACTATAATATGGGGTGTGAACAAACACTCTCTCCTCTTCCAACATTAATCCTACATTCCTTTGGTGCTCCTCACACTCGCGGGCATAATGTCCTCTCACACCACAGTTGTAGCATCGGCTGCCTCCCCTGGGCGGCCACTCGCTAGTCACTCTGGCGGTACCACTTGCAGACGTCCCCTGGGTCCTCCTTGGACTCCCTGTCGTCGTGTCCGGGACTGCAGCATTTGCTCCCGATTTAGGTCCACTGCTCATAGCTTGGGGCTTCCTCCCCGCGTCTCTTGAGCTCTTGAACCACGTTACTTCATCGGGCACACTACTCTTGGGAGAGTCCCCACCCGTCCTCGCTCCTCCTGAACTCCTAAGGTTCCCTCCCGACCTGGGGTAAGGCGAGTGTCTGGGCGGCCCCTCCCTCCTGATATGTAGTGCCTCCTCCAGCATGTCGGCTCGATCCGCTACAGCCTTCAGGTCCTTAATACCTGCTTCTCTCACCCTTACTCGCAACTCAGGATGGAGCACCGACATGAACTTCTCCATCACTATCAGTCGTTTAACATCATCCACCGACTCCGCTTCCTCCGCCTTCAACCATCGTAGGAATTTCCGTTCCATATCCCTGGCGGTCTCGGCGTAAGTCTTTCCCGACGCTCTTGTACACTCTCTGAACCGCTTCCGGTACATCTCCGGAGTCAGCCGGAATGATTGGAGAACCGCATTCTTAATCGCGTCATAACTAGTACACTCCTCTAGGTCCAGCATGTTATAGGCTTCCCGGGCCTCACCAGTCAACCTGCCCTGGACCAGAGCAGCCCAATCATCTTCCGGCCACTCCTTCAGAGTTGCTATCCGTTCAAAGTGTTCGAAGAACGCCTCAGCCTCTTGTGGTTCGAACGTAGGTAAGTCACGTTCCCTTACCTTGAGGTCATCCCGCCGTGCAGGTAGTGAGGGCAGACCACGTTCAACGCGACGCAATTCGACTTCTTTCTTTGCCCTTATCTCCTCCAGTCGCAGTTGTCTCTCTCCTTCTTCCCGCTGCAGCCGAGCTTCTCGCTCCTCTCGCTGCAGCTCAGCCGCACGTTCCTCTCGCTGCAGCTGCAGCCGTGCTTCTCTCTCCTCTCGTCGCAGCTGGGCTTCCAGTTGCATCTTCATTATTTCCAGTTGCAGGCTCCTCTTACTACAGCTGGACCTTCCACTGCTCCCATGTTCACTGTGAATTCTCTCCACACTGGTAGGCGCTTGGGGAGGCCCTAGTCGGGACGGTTCACCTTGCGATGGCTCTCCTCGGGACGGCTCCTCTTGAGATGGCTCCTCTCCCGTCGCTTCCTCTCGAGCTGTGAGCTGTGCCATGATCTCTATCCTTCGCTCTGCTACCTTAGTCGTCCTCAACCTGATCCCAAAGTGGTTTGCCACTTGTTGGAGCTGGGCCTTGGTACACTCCTCCAAAATTCTCTCGTCCCTTGTGTCAATAAATTTCTTTACTTTGTCTTCCTCCATCTCTATATCATCAAGCATACACGACGGCACAGACAAGTTAGTAGGCACTAATTTCACCGTTTCAGTCCCTTAGCCGGTTGAGTAACAGTACCACCGAATTCACTGGCCACACTGTATTAGTACCCTGGCAACACTTGTCTTGAAATTTGGTCCACACTGTAGCTTGATCCACGCTTCCTGGCGAGGTTCCCAGTTCTTGGCTACCGGGGTTCGAATCCTGGCGAGGTCGCCAGTTCTCTTGTCACGTGGGGGTGGGCGGTCCGGGGCTCTGCCAACACTCGGCTGCTAGGGGCTCAAAGGGCCCAAATACTCAGCCCCTCCGACTCCCTGGATTCACCGGAGTCTCCTTGGTCACCCAAGATAGGACCAACAATGCCCACCTCCGCAGGTCTTTGCTTCCACCACAAAGGGGTGCCACTGATTCACCCTGGAAGCCCTTCAGTCAACCACGGGGAAATTGCTGTTAACAGTTCCGGCCTAGACCCGTGGGGGAGTGAAGGAAGACTCAGGCTTACCTATAACCATAACCTCCCTGAGTCTTGCCTGCCAGACAAAAAAAAAGGTTGCAGGAACTCCTTTCCCGCCTGTCTTCTCTATCTTTCTCTTAGCAAGGTCGCCAGCTGGGTTATTATATCTGCACCCCAGCAATGCAGTTCAGTGGGTGTATTATATATCGTTTGTAGCCAGAAATGTATGCTCATAGAGAAATATCACAAATGGAGGCGCACTCAAACACAGTAATAAAATGTGTGGATTTACTGACGCAAATTACATGAACACACACACACAATCACAAGTAATACATGAATATGGAATATGGATGATGAGTCTGGAGATCGTCAGCCTCTTCTTCCACGACCTCCAACACTCCTTCAAATGGGCAGGAAGACCGGAGTCTCACACTCTCACAGGAGGGCCTCTTCACCACGTCGGCACCTCTTCTTCACTGTCCTGCCATCCATACACACTGTCCTCTCTGACAGTCCTGGACACAAGCTGCCTTGCAGCCTACTCTACTATTAAAGTAATAAAATCTTGCTGCCACATACACGAGTAAATATTGTGGCCTAACTAGCCTACTCATACAAGGGGTAATGGGAGGGAAAAATGATCTACCTTACACTCCTGGCTCACGACGCCTGTCCCTCGATGGTGTGAGGTTCCCACGCTTCCTTGGGTCGATCCTCGACGATCCAGGACGTTCCACAGGTCCTCAGGTGTCGTGAAGCCTTCGCGTCGTCGCCGTTCCAATCCCTGAGATTCAGCTGCCCCAATCCTGGTTCATCGATGGGCGCTGAGCTAATCACTATTTTTCCCCACACTCGCCTCTCCCACAGGGCGTCGCTCCTTGTCCTAGGCACTGTGTCGTCCTTCCAAGATTCTCAGTGGATGTGACCCTAGTCACAGCTAGCTTGCTCGCCCACCTTCCAGACCTCAACGTCCAGCCAGCGGCGCCGCCCAGCGTCGTCGCCGACTATTTTCCAAGTTTGGGCACTTCTCTGCTCACTGAACTTGGTTCCTCTTTTGCTTCCCAGAAGCGCAAGGTCTCCAATAACTGGGATGACTGCGACAGCCAGCTCAATCCACTGAACAAGGCTTGCAGAGCCTCCAATCCCTGAGAGCCGACCGAGGCGCGTCCTGTCGCTTCCACGGTCAGTACAACTCTGACGTTGGCGCCGCCCGGGGCACTCGGTGACGTCATGGCGGGCCCTGATTTGTCGCCCGCGACCACGTCGGCCAATCCGCGATCGGCTTGTCTCCCTTCCAAAAGGTCATATCTGCCGCAGGGGATACTGTTTCATTTTATAACAGGGCGCCAATTTTCCTTTATTTACAACTTATAATATAACCTCCTTCCATTAAATGGCAGCCGGTCTGGTCGCCACATATATCACTAGACTCCCTGAACCTCAGAGAATCAGTAGGGAGAGCTGATATGACTCTTTAAGCCGGCAAACGAAAGAAATAGGAGAGGGCACCGTAACAATATATGAATTAAAACCCATGGACTGAAAATTCACAAAAACGTGGAAAACGGCAAAATATTGGCTAATTCGATGATATTTTGTTTAAATCACATGAAGGAAAAGGAGATGATAAACGTTAAAATATTGCTAAATTCGATGATTTTTCGTACGAAGCAAAATGCAAGAAAACTTGCTTAAAATGCAATATTATGCGAAATTCTGAGATTTGAAGGCCAAATCACATATCGTGATACTACATGAAATAGTATCGAAATATTGGTAAAAATGAATATATTTACGTAATATCAAACTACATGAAAAACGTGAAAAAAGTCACTATATAACCATATTTGAGGATTTTAACTTCAAATCATAGAGCGAGGTTTCGTATTATTTAGTTCCAAGAAAAGACATATGACAATGTTGTTTCCAATACAAATGATAAAAAATAATGTGTTTTCATTAGAATTAACTATAATGTTCTTGATTTTCCGTTTATATTAACGATGGAAGATGTACACGTAAAACCGCTATAATCCGGCTGAAACGTCGATATATGCAATAAAAACCGAACTTCTCCCCTTTTCAATATCTTACTCAGTATTTTAACGAGAAACAAATAGATGATTGAAAATGAAGTATTTAAGGTTATTATCTAATCAATTATGTGTTTGCATCATTTTTATCGTATATATATGAATTAAAACCCATGGACTGAAAATTCACAAAAACGTGGAAAACGGTAAAATATTGCCTAATTCGATGATATTTTGTTTAAATCACATGAAGGAAAAGGAGATGATAAACGTCAAAATATTGCTATATTCGATGATTTTTCGTACGAAACAAAATGCAAGAAAACTTGCTTAAAATGCAATATTATGCGAAATTCTGAGATTTGAAGGCCAAATCACATATCGTGATACTACATGAAATAGTATCGAAATATTGATAAAAATGAATATATTTACGTAATATCAAACTACATGAAAAACGTGAAAAAAGTCACTATATAACCATATTTGAGGATTTTAACTTCAAATCATAGAGCGAGGTTTCGTATTATTTAGATCCAAGAAAAGACATATGACAATGTTGTTTCCAATACAAATGATAAAAAACAATGTGTTTTCATTAGAATTAACTATAATGTTCTTGATTTTCCGTTTATATTAACGATGGAAGATGTACACGTAAAACCGCTCTAATCCGGCTGAAACGTCGATATATGCAATAAAAACCGAACTTCTCCCCTTTTCAATATCTTACTCAGTATTTTAACGAGAAACAAACAGATGATTGAAAAGGAAGTATTTAAGGTTATTATCTAATCAATTATGTGTTTGCATCACTTTTATCGTATATATATATGAATTAATACCCATGGACGGAAAATTCACAAAAACGTGGAAAACGGCAAAATATTGCCTAATTCGATGATATTTTGTTTAAATCACATGAAGGAAAAGGAGATGATAAACGTTAAAATATTGCTAAACTCGATGATTTTTCGTACGAAGCAAAATGCAAGAAAACTTGCTTAAAATGCAATATTATGCGTAATTCTGAGACTTGAAGCCCAAATCACATATCGTGATACTACATGAAATAGTATCGAAATATTGGTAAAAATGAATATATTTACGTAATATCAAACTACATGAAAAACGTGAAAAAAGTCACTATATAACCATATTTGAGGATTTTAACTTCAAATCATAGAGCGAGGTTTCGTATTATTTAGTTCCAAGAAAAGACATATGACAATGTTGTTTCCAATACAAATGATAAAAAACAATGTGTTTTCATTAGAATTAACTATAATGTTCTTGATTTTCCGTTTATATTAACGAGGGAAGATGTACCCGTAAAACCGCTCTAATCCGGCTGAAACGTCGATATATGCAATAAAAACCGAACTTCTCCCCTTTTCAATATCTTACTCAGTATTTTAACGAGAAACAAATAGATGATTGAAAATGAAGTATTTAAGGTTATTATCTAATCAATTATGTGTTTGCATCATTTTTATCGTATATATATGAATTAAAACCCATGGACGGAAAATTCACAAAAACGTGGAAAACGGCAAAATATTGCCTAATTCGATGATATTTTGTTTAAATCACATGAAGGTAAAGGAGATGATAAACGTCAAAATATTGCTATATTCGATGATTTTTCGTACGAAACAAAATGCAAGAAAACTTGCTTAAAATGCAATATTATGCGAAATTCTGAGATTTGAAGGCCAAATCACATATCGTGATACTACATGAAATAGTATCGAAATATTGGTAAAAATGAATATATTTACGTAATATCAAACTACATGAAAAACGTGAAAAAAGTCACTATATAACCATATTTGAGGATTTTAACTTCAAATCATAGAGCGAGGTTTCGTATTATTTAGTTCCAAGAAAAGACATATGACAATGTTGTTTCCAATACAAATGATAAAAAACAATGTGTTTTCATTAGAATTAACTATAATGTTCTTGATTTTCCGTTAATATTAACGATGGAAGATGTACACGTAAAACCGCTCTAATCCGGCTGAAACGTCGATATATGCAATAAAAACCGAACTTCTCCCCTTTTCAATATCTTACTCAGTATTTTAACGAGAAACCAATAGATGATTGAAAATGAAGTATTTAAGGTTATTATCTAATCAATTATGTGTTTGCATCATTTTTCTCGTATATATATATGAATTAATACCCATGGACGGAAAATTCACAAAAACGTGGAAAACGGCAAAATATTGCCTAATTCGATGATATTTTGTTTAATTCACATGAAGGAAAAGGAGATGATAAACGTTAAAATATTGCTAAATTTGATGATTTTTCGTACGAAGCAAAATGCAAGAAAACTTGCTTAAAATGCAATATTATGCGAAATTCTGAGATTTGAAGGCCAAATCACATATCGTGATACTACATGAAATAGTATCGAAATATTGGTAAAAATGAATATATTTACGTAATATCAAACTACATGAAAAACGTGAAAAAAGTCACTATATAACCATATTTGAGGATTTTAACTTCAAATCATAGAGCGAGGTTTCGTATTATTTAGTTCCAAGAAAAGACATATGACAATGTTGTTTCCAATGCAAATGATAAAAAACAATGTGTTTTCATTAGAATTAACTATAATGTTCTTGATTTTCCGTTTATATTAACGATGGAAGATGTACACGTAAAACCGCTCTAATCCGGCTGAAACATCGATATATGCAATAAAAACCGAACTTCTCCCCTTTTCAATATCTTACTCAGTATTTTAACGAGAAACAAATAGATGATTGAAAATGAAGTATTTAAGGTTATTATCTAATCAATTATGTGTTTGCATCATTTTTATCGTATATATATGAATTAAAACCCATGGACTGAAAATTCACAAAAACGTGGAAAACGGTAAAATATTGCCTAATTCGATGATATTTTGTTTAAATCACATGAAGGAAAAGGAGATGATAAACGTCAAAATATTGCTATATTCGATGATTTTTCGTACGAAACAAAATGCAAGAAAACTTGCTTAAAATGCAATATTATGCGAAATTCTGAGATTTGAAGGCCAAATTACATATCGTGATACTACATGAAATAGTATCGAAATATTGGTAAAAATGAATATATTTACGTAATATCAAACTACATGAAAAACGTGAAAAAAGTCACTATATAACCATATTTGAGGATTTTAACTTCAAATCATAGAGCGAGGTTTCGTATTATTTAGATCCAAGAAAAGACATATGACAATGTTGTTTCCAATACAAATGATAAAAAACAATGTGTTTTCATTAGAATTAACTATTATGTTCTTGATTTTCCGTTTATATTAACGATGGAAGATGTACACGTAAAACCGCTCTAATCCGGCTGAAACGTCGATATATGCAATAAAAACCGAACTTCTCCCCTTTTCAATATCTTACTCAGTATTTTAACGAGAAACAAATAGATGATTGAAAATGAAGTATTTAGGGTTATTATCTAATCAATTATGTGTTTGCATCATTTTTATCGTATATATATATGAATTAATACCCATGGACGGAAAATTCACAAAAACGTGGAAAACGGCAAAATATTGCCTAATTCGATGATATTTTGTTTAAATCACATGAAGGAAAAGGAGATGATAAACGTTAAAATATTGCCTAATTCGATGATTTTTCGTACGAAGCAAAATGCAAGAAAACTTGCTTAAAATGCAATATTATGCGAAATTCTGAGATTTGAAGGCCAAATCACATATCGTGATACTACATGAAATAGTATCGAAATATTGGTAAAAATGAATATATTTACGTAATATCAAACTACATGAAAAACGTGAAAAAAGTCACTATATAACCATATTTGAGGATTTTAACTTCAAATCATAGAGCGAGGTTTCGTATTATTTAGTTCCAAGAAAAGACATATGACAATGTTGTTTCCAATGCAAATGATAAAAAACAATGTGTTTTCATTAGAATTAACTATAATGTTCTTGATTTTCCGTTTATATTAACGATGGAAGATGTACACGTAAAACCGCTCTAATCCGGCTGAAACATCGATATATGCAATAAAAACCGAACTTCTCCCCTTTTCAATATCTTACTCAGTATTTTAACGAGAAACAAATAGATGATTGAAAATGAAGTATTTAAGGTTATTATCTAATCAATTATGTGTTTGCATCATTTTTATCGTATATATATGAATTAAAACCCATGGACTGAAAATTCACAAAAACGTGGAAAACGGTAAAATATTGCCTAATTCGATGATATTTTGTTTAAATCACATGAAGGAAAAGGAGATGATAAACGTCAAAATATTGCTATATTCGATGATTTTTCGTACGAAACAAAATGCAAGAAAACTTGCTTAAAATGCAATATTATGCGAAATTCTGAGATTTGAAGGCCAAATTACATATCGTGATACTACATGAAATAGTTTCGAAATATTGGTAAAAATGAATATATTTACGTAATATCAAACTACATGAAAAACGTGAAAAAAGTCACTATATAACCATATTTGAGGATTTTAACTTCAAATCATAGAGCGAGGTTTCGTATTATTTAGATCCAAGAAAAGACATATGACAATGTTGTTTCCAATACAAATGATAAAAAACAATGTGTTTTCATTAGAATTAACTATAATGTTCTTGATTTTCCGTTTATATTAACGATGGAAGATGTACACGTAAAACCGCTCTATTCCGGCTGAAACGTCGATATATGCAATAAAAACCGAACTTCTCCCCTTTTCAATATCTTACTCAGTATTTTAACGAGAAACAAATAGATGATTGAAAATGAAGTATTTAAGGTTATTATCTAATCAATTATGTGTTTGCATCATTTTTATCGTATATATATATGAATTAATACCCATGGACGGAAAATTCACAAAAACGTGGAAAACGGCAAAATATTGCCTAATTCGATGATATTTTGTTTAAATCACATGAAGGAAAAGGAGATGATAAACGTTAAAATATTGCTAAATTCGATGATTTTTCGTACGAAGCAAAATGCAAGAAAACTTGCTTAAAATGCAATATTATGCGAAATTCTGAGATTTGAAGGCCAAATCACATATCGTGATACTACATGAAATAGTATCGAAATATTGGTAAAAATGAATATATTTACGTAATATCAAACTACATGAAAAACGTGAAAAAAGTCACTATATAACCATATTTGAGGATTTTAACTTCAAATCATAGAGCGAGGTTTCGTATTATTTAGTTCCAAGAAAAGACATATGACAATGTTGTTTCCAATACAAATGATAAAAAACAATGTGTTTTCATTAGAATTAACTATAATATTCTTGATTTTCCGTTTATATTAACGATGGGAGATGTACACGTAAAACCGCTCTAATCCGGCTGAAACGTCGATATATGCAATAAAAACCGAACTTCTCCCCTTTTCAATATCTTACTCAGTATTTTAACGAGAAACAAATAGATGATTGAAAATGAAGTATTTAAGGTTATTATCTAATCAATTATGTGTTTGCATCATTTTTATCGTATATATGAATTAAAACCCATGGACTGAAAATTCACAAAAACGTGGAAAACGGCAAAATATTGCCTAATTCGATGATATTTTGTTTAAATCACATGAAGGAAAAGGAGATGATAAACGTCAAAATATTGCTATATTCGATGATTTTTCGTACGAAACAAAATGCAAGAAAACTTGCTTAAAATGCAATATTATGCGAAATTCTGAGATTTGAAGGCCAAATTACATATCGTGATACTACATGAAATAGTATCGAAATATTGGTAAAAATGAATATATTTACGTAATATCAAACTACATGAAAAACGTGAAAAAAGTCACTATATAACCATATTTGAGGATTTTAACTTCAAATCATAGAGCGAGGTTTCGTATTATTTAGATCCAAGAAAAGACATATGACAATGTTGTTTCCAATACAAATGATAAAAGACAATGTGTTTTCATTAGAATTAACTATAATGTTCTTGATTATCCGTTTATATTAACGATGGAAGATGTACACGTAAAACCGCTCTATTCCGGCTGAAACGTCGATATATGCAATAAAAACCGAACTTCTCCCCTTTTCAATATCTTACTCAGTATTTTAACGAGAAACAAATAGATGATTGAAAATGAAGTATTTAAGGTTATTATCTAATCAATTATGTGTTTGCATCATTTTTATCGTATATATATATGAATTAATACCCATGGACGGAAAATTCACAAAAACGTGGAAAACGGCAAAATATTGCCTAATTCGATGATATTTTGTTTAAATCACATGAAGGAAAAGGAGATGATAAACGTTAAAATATTGCTAAATTCGATGATTTTTCGTACGAAGCAAAATGCAAGAAAACTTGCTTAAAATGCAATATTATGCGAAATTCTGAGATTTGAAGGCCAAATCACATATCGTGATACTACATGAAATAGTATCGAAATATTGGTAAAAATGAATATATTTACGTAATATCAAACTACATGAAAAACGTGAAAAAAGTCACTATATAACCATATTTGAGGATTTTAACTTCAAATCATAGAGCGAGGTTTCGTATTATTTAGTTCCAAGAAAAGACATATGACAATGTTGTTTCCAATACAAATGATAAAAAACAATGTGTTTTCATTAGAATTAACTATAATGTTCTTGATTTTCCGTTTATATTAACGAGGGAAGATGTACACGTAAAACCGCTCTAATCCGGCTGAAACGTCGATATATGCAATAAAAACCGAACTTCTCCCCTTTTCAATATCTTACTCAGTATTTTAACGAGAAACAAATAGATGATTGAAAATGAAGTATTTAAGGTTATTATCTAATCAATTATGTGTTTGCATCATTTTTATCGTATATATATGAATTAAAACCCATGGACTGAAAATTCACAAAAACGTGGAAAACGGTAAAATATTACCTAATTCGATGATATTTTGTTTAAATCACATGAAGGAACAGGAGATGATAAACGTCAAAATATTGCTATATACGATGATTTTTCGTACGAAACAAAATGCAAGAAAACTTGCTTAAAATGCAATATTATGCGAAATTCTGAGATTTGAAGGCCAAATTACATATCGTGATACTACATGAAATAGTATCGAAATATTGGTAAAAATGAATATATTTACGTAATATCAAACTACATGAAAAACGTGAAAAAAGTCACTATATAACCATATTTGAGGATTTTAACTTCAAATCATAGAGCGAGGTTTCGTATTATTTAGATCCAAGAAAAGACATATGACAATGTTGTTTCCAATAGAAATGATAAAAAACAATGTGTTTTCATTAGAATTAACTATAATGTTCTTGATTTTCCGTTTATATTAACGATGGAAGATGTACACGTAAAACCGCTCTATTCCGGCTGAAACGTCGATATATGCAATAAAAACCGAACTTCTCCCCTTTTCAATATCTTACTCAGTATTTTAACGAGAAACAAATAGATGATTGAAAATGAAGTATTTAAGGTTATTATCTAATCAATTATGTGTTTGCATCATTTTTATCGTATATATATATGAATTAATACCCATGGACGGAAAATTCACAAAAACGTGGAAAACGGCAAAATATTGCCTAATTCGATGATATTTTGTTTAAATCACATGAAGGAAAAGGAGATGATAAACGTTAAAATATTGCTAAATTCGATGATTTTTCGTACGAAGCAAAATGCAAGAAAACTTGCTTAAAATGCAATATTATGCGAAATTCTGAGATTTGAAGGCCAAATCACATATCGTGATACTACATGAAATAGTATCGAAATATTGGTAAAAATGAATATATTTACGTAATATCAAACTACATGAAAAACGTGAAAAAAGTCACTATATAACCATATTTGAGGATTTTAACTTCAAATCATAGAGCGAGGTTTCGTATTATTTAGTTCCAATAAAAGACATATGACAATGTTGTTTCCAATACAAATGATAAAAAACAATGTGTTTTCATTAGAATTAACTATAATATTCTTGATTTTCCGTTTATATTAACGATGGGAGATGTACACGTAAAACCGCTCTAATCCGGCTGAAACGTCGATATATGCAATAAAAACCGAACTTCTCCCCTTTTCAATATCTTACTCAGTATTTTAACGAGAAACAAATAGATGATTGAAAATGAAGTATTTAAGGTTATTATCTAATCAATTATGTGTTTGCATCATTTTTATCGTATATATATGAATTAAAACCCATGGACTGAAAATTCACAAAAACGTGGAAAACGGCAAAATATTGCCTAATTCGATGATATTTTGTTTAAATCACATGAAGGAAAAGGAGATGATAAACGTCAAAATATTGCTATATTCGATGATTTTTCGTACGAAACAAAATGCAAGAAAACTTGCTTAAAATGCAATATTATGCGAAATTCTGAGATTTGAAGGCCAAATTACATATCGTGATACTACATGAAATAGTATCGAAATATTGGTAAAAATGAATATATTTATGTAATATCAAACTACATGAAAAACGTGAAAAAAGTCACTATATAACCATATTTGAGGATTTTAACTTCAAATCATAGAGCGAGGTTTCGTATTATTTAGATCCAAGAAAAGACATATGACAATGTTGTTTCCAATACAAATGATAAAAGACAATGTGTTTTCATTAGAATTAACTATAATGTTCTTGATTTTCCGTTTATATTAACGATGGAAGATGTACACGTAAAACCGCTCTATTCCGGCTGAAACGTCGATATATGCAATAAAAACCGAACTTCTCCCCTTTTCAATATCTTACTCAGTATTTTAACGAGAAACAAATAGATGATTGAAAATGAAGTATTTAAGGTTATTATCTAATCAATTATGTGTTTGCATCATTTTTATCGTATATATATATGAATTAATACCCATGGACGGAAAATTCACAAAAACGTGGAAAACGGCAAAATATTGCCTAATTCGATGATATTTTGTTTAAATCACATGAAGGAAAAGGAGATGATAAACGTTAAAATATTGCTAAATTCGATGATTTTTCGTACGAAGCAAAATGCAAGAAAACTTGCTTAAAATGCAATATTATGCGAAATTCTGAGATTTGAAGGCCAAATCACATATCGTGATACTACATGAAATAGTATCGAAATATTGGTAAAAATGAATATATTTACGTAATATCAAACTACATGAAAAACGTGAAAAAAGTCACTATATAACCATATTTGAGGATTTTAACTTCAAATCATAGAGCGAGGTTTCGTATTATTTAGTTCCAAGAAAAGACATATGACAATGTTGTTTCCAATACAAATGATAAAAAACAATGTGTTTTCATTAGAATTAACTATAATGTTCTTGATTTTCCGTTTATATTAACGATGGAAGATGTACACGTAAAACCGCTCTAATCCGGCTGAAACGTCGATATATGCAATAAAAACCGAACTTCTCCCCTTTTCAATATCTTACTCAGTATTTTAACGAGAAACAAATAGATGATTGAAAATGAAGTATTTAAGGTTATTATCTAATCAATTATGTGTTTGCATCATTTTTATCGTATATATATGAATTAAAACCCATGGACTGAAAATTCACAAAAACGTGGAAAACGGCAAAATATTGCTATATTCGATGATTTTTCGTACGAAACAAAATGCAAGAAAACTTGCTTAAAATGCAATATTATGCGAAATTCTGAGATTTGAAGGCCAAATTACATATCGTGATACTACATGAAATAGTATCGAAATATTGGTAAAAATGAATATATTTACGTAATATCAAACTACATGAAAAACGTGAAAAAAGTCACTATATAACCATATTTGAGGATTTTAACTTCAAATCATAGAGCGAGGTTTCGTATTATTTAGATCCAAGAAAAGACATATGACAATGTTGTTTCCAATACAAATGATAAAAAACAATGTGTTTTCATTAGAATTAACTATAATGTTCTTGATTTTCCGTTTATATTAACGATGGAAGATGTACACGTAAAACCGCTCTAATCCGGCTGAAACGTCGATATATGCAATAAAAACCGAACTTCTCCCCTTTTCAATATCTTACTCAGTATTTTAACGAGAAACAAATAAATGATTGAAAATGAAGTATTTAGGGTTATTATCTAATCAATTATGTGTTTGCATAATTTTTATCGTATATATATATGAATTAATACTTATGGACGGAAAATTCACAAAAACGTGGAAAACGGCAAAATATTGCCTAATTCGATGATATTTTGTTTAAATCACATGAAGGAAAAGGAGATGATAAACGTTAAAATATTGCTAAATTCGATGATTTTTCGTACGAAGCAAAATGCAAGAAAACTTGCTTAAAATGCAATATTATGCGAAATTCTGAGATTTGAAGGCCAAATCACATATCGTGATACTACATGAAATAGTATCGAAATATTGGTAAAAATGAATATATTTACGTAATATCAAACTACATGAAAAACGTGAAAAAAGTCACTATATAACCATATTTGAGGATTTTAACTTCAAATCATAGAGCGAGGTTTCGTATTATTTAGTTCCAAGAAAAGACATATGACAATGTTGTTTCCAATACAAATGATAAAAAACAATGTGTTTTCATTAGAATTAACTATAATGTTCTTGATTTTCCGTTTATATTAACGATGGGAGATGTACACGTAAAACCGCTCTAATCCGGCTGAAACGTCGATATATGCAATAAAAACCGAACTTCTCCCCTTTTCAATATCTTACTCAGTATTTTAACGAGAAACAAATAGATGATTGAAAATGAAGTATTTAAGGTTATTATCTAATCAATTATGTGTTTGCATCATTTTTATCGTATATATATGAATTAAAACCCATGGACTGAAAATTCACAAAAACGTGGAAAACGGCAAAATATTGCCTAATTCGATGATATTTTGTTTAAATCACATGAAGGAAAAGGAGATGATAAACGTCAAAATATTGCTATATTCGATGATTTTTCGTACGAAACAAAATGCAAGAAAACTTGCTTAAAATGCAATATTATGCGAAATTCTGAGATTTGAAGGCCAAATTACATATCGTGATACTACATGAAATAGTATCGAAATATTGGTAAAAATGAATATATTTACGTAATATCAAACTACATGAAAAACGTGAAAAAAGTCACTATATAACCATATTTGAGGATTTTAACTTCAAATCATAGAGCGAGGTTTCGTATTATTTAGATCCAAGAAAAGACATATGACAATGTTGTTTCCAATACAAATGATAAAAAACAATGTGTTTTCATTAGAATTAACTATAATGTTCTTGATTTTCCGTTTATATTAACGATGGAAGATGTACACGTAAAACCGCTCTATTCCGGCTGAAACGTCGATATATGCAATAAAAACCGAACTTCTCCCCTTTTCAATATCTTACTCAGTATTTTAACGAGAAACAAATAGATGATTGAAAATGAAGTATTTAAGGTTATTATCTAATCAATTATGTGTTTGCATCATTTTTATCGTATATATATATGAATTAATACCCATGGACGGAAAATTCACAAAAACGTGGAAAACGGCAAAATATTGGCTAATTCGATGATATTTTGTTTAAATCACATGAAGGAAAAGGAGATGATAAACGTTAAAATATTGCTAAATTCGATGATTTTTCGTACGAAGCAAAATGCAAGAAAACTTGCTTAAAATGCAATATTATGCGAAATTCTGAGATTTGAAGGCCAAATCACATATCGTGATACTACATGAAATAGTATCGAAATATTGGTAAAAATGAATATATTTACGTAATATCAAACTACATGAAAAACGTGAAAAAAGTCACTATATAACCATATTTGAGGATTTTAACTTCAAATCATAGAGCGAGGTTTCGTATTATTTAGTTCCAAGAAAAGACATATGACAATGTTGTTTCCAATACAAATGATAAAAAACAATGTGTTTTCATTAGAATTAACTATAATGTTCTTGATTTTCCGTTTATATTAACGATGGAAGATGTACACGTAAAACCGCTCTAATCCGGCTGAAACGTCGATATATGCAATAAAAACCGAACTTCTCCCCTTTTCAATATCTTACTCAGTATTTTAACGAGAAACAAATAGATGATTGAAAATTAAGTATTTAAGGTTATTATCTAATCAATTATGTGTTTGCATCATTTTTATCGTATATATATGAATTAAAACCCATGGACTGAAAATTCACAAAAACGTGGAAAACGGCAAAATATTGCCTAATTCGATGATATTTTGTTTAAATCACATGAAGGAAAAGGAGATGATAAACGTCAAAATATTGCTATATTCGATGATTTTTCGTACGAAACAAAATGCAAGAAAACTTGCTTAAAATGCAATATTGTGCGAAATTCTGAGATTTGAAGGCCAAATTACATATCGTGATACTACATGAAATAGTATCGAAATATTGGTAAAAATGAATATATTTACGTAATATCAAACTACATGAAAAACGTGAAAAAAGTCACTATATAACCATATTTGAGGATTTTAACTTCAAATCATAGAGCGAGGTTTCGTATTATTTAGATCCAAGAAAAGACATATGACAATGTTGTTTCCAATACAAATGATAAAAAACAATGTGTTTTCATTAGAATTAACTATAATGTTCTTGATTTTCCGTTTATATTAACGATGGAAGATGTACACGTAAAACCGCTCTAATCCGGCTGAAACGTCGATATATGCAATAAAAACCGAACTTCTCCCCTTTTCAATATCTTACTCAGTATTTTAACGAGAAACAAATAAATGATTGAAAATGAAGTATTTAGGGTTATTATCTAATCAATTATGTGTTTGCATCATTTTTATCGTATATATATATGAATTAATACCCATGGACGGAAAATTCACAAAAACGTGGAAAACGGCAAAATATTGCCTAATTCGATGATATTTTGTTTAAATCACATGAAGGAAAAGGAGATGATAAACGTTAAAATATTGCTAAATTCGATGATTTTTCGTACGAAGCAAAATGCAAGAAAACTTGCTTAAAATGCAATATTATGCGAAATTCTGAGATTTGAAGGCCAAATCACATATCGTGATACTACATGAAATAGTATCGAAATATTGGTAAAAATGAATATATTTACGTAATATCAAACTACATGAAAAACGTGAAAAAAGTCACTATATAACCATATTTGAGGATTTTAACTTCAAATCATAGAGCGAGGTTTCGTATTATTTAGTTCCAAGAAAAGACATATGACAATGTTGTTTCCAATACAAATGATAAAAAACAATGTGTTTTCATTAGAATTAACTATAATGTTCTTGATTTTCCGTTTATATTAACGATGGGAGATGTACACGTAAAACCGCTCTAATCCGGCTGAAACGTCGATATATGCAATAAAAACCAAACTTCTCCCCTTTTCAATATCTTACTCAGTATTTTAACGAGAAACAAATAGATGATTGAAAATGAAGTATTTAAGGTTATTATCTAATCAATTATGTGTTTGCATCATTTTTATCGTATATATATATGAATTAATACCCATGGACTGAAAATTCACAAAAACGTGGAAAACGGCAAAATATTGCCTAATTCGATGATATTTTGTTTAAATCACATGAAGGAAAAGGAGATGATAAACGTCAAAATATTGCTATATGCGATGATTTTTCGTACGAAACAAAATGCAAGAAAACTTGCTTAAAATGCAATATTATGCGAAATTCTGAGATTTGAAGGCCAAATTACATATCGTGATACTACATGAAATAGTATCGAAATATTGGTAAAAATGAATATATTTACGTAATATCAAACAACATGAAAAACGTGAAAAAAGTCACTATATAACCATATTTGAGGATTTTAACTTCAAATCATAGAGCGAGGTTTCGTATTATTTAGATCCAAGAAAAGACATATGACAATGTTGTTTCCAATACAAATGATAAAAAACAATGTGTTTTCATTAGAATTAACTATAATGTTCTTGATTTTCCGTTTATATTAACGATGGAAGATATACACGTAAAACCGCTCTAATCCGGCTGAAACGTCGATATATGCAATAAAAACCGAACTTCTCCCCTTTTCAATATCTTACTCAGTATTTTAACGCGAAACAAATAGATGATTGAAAATGAAGTATTTAAGGTTATTATCTAATCAATTATGTGTTTGTATCATTTTTATCGTATATATATATGAATTAATACCCATGGACGGAAAATTCACAAAAACGTGGAAAACGGCAAAATATTGCCTAATTCGATGATAATTTGTTTAAATCACATGAAGGAAAAGGAGATGATAAACGTTAAAATATTGCTAATTTCGATGATTTTTCGTACGAAGCAAAATGAAAGAAAACTTGCTTAAAATGCAATATTATGCGAAATTCTGAGATTTGAAGGCCAAATCACATATCGTGATACTACATGAAATAGTATCGAATTATTGGTAAAAATGAATATATTTACGTAATATCAAACTACATGAAAAACGTGAAAAAAGTCACTATATAACCATATTTGAGGATTTTAACTTCAAATCATAGAGCGAGGTTTCGTATTATTTAGTTCCAAGAAAAGACATATGACAATGTTGTTTCCAATACAAATGATAAAAAACAATGTGTTTTCATTAGAATTAACTATAATGTTCTTGATTTTCCGTTTATATTAACGAGGGAAGATGTACACGTAAAACCGCTCTATTCCGGCTGAAACGTCGATATATGCAATAAAAACCGAACTTCTCCCCTTTCCAATATCTTACTCAGTATTTTAACGAGAAACAAATAGATGATTGAAAATGAAGTATTTAAGGTTATTATCTAATCAATTATGTGTTTGCATCATTTTTATCGTATATGTATATGAATTAATACCCATGGACGGAAAATTCACAAAAACGTGGAAAACGGCAAAATATTGCCTAATTCGATGATATTTTGTTTAAATCACATGAAGGAAAAGGAGATGATAAACGTTAAAATATTGCTAAATTCGATGATTTTTCGTACGAAGCAAAATGCAAGAAAACTTGCTTAAAATGCAATATTATGCGAAATTCTGAGATTTGAAGGCCAAATCACATATCGTGATACTACATGAAATAGTATCGAAATATTGGTAAAAATGAATATATTTACGTAATATCAAACTACATGAAAAACGTGAAAAAAGTCACTATATAACCATATTTGAGGATTTTAACTTCAAATCATAGAGCGAGGTTTCGTATTATTTAGTTCCAAGAAAAGACATATGACAATGTTGTTTCCAATACAAATGATAACAAACAATGTGTTTTCATTAGAATTAACTATAATGTTCTTGATTTTCCGTTTATATTAACGATGGAAGATGTACACGTAAAACCGCTCTAATCCGGTTGAAACGTCGATATATGCAATAAAAACCGAACTTCTCCCCTTTTCAATATCTTACTCAGTATTTTAACGAGAAACAAATAGATGATTGAAAATGAAGTATTTAAGGTTATTATCTAATCAATTATGTGTTTGCATCATTTTTATCGTATATATATGAATTAAAACCCATGGACTGAAAATTCACAAAAACGTGGAAAACGGCAAAATATTGCCTAATTCGATGATATTTTGTTTAAATCACATGAAGGAAAAGGAGATGAGAAACGTCAAAATATTGCTATATTCGATGATTTTTCGTACGAAACAAAATGCAAGAAAACTTGCTTAAAATGCAATATTATGCGAAATTCTGAGATTTGAAGGCCAAATTACATATCGTGATACTACATGAAATAGTATCGAAATATTGGTAAAAATGAATATATTTACGTAATATCAAACTACATGAAAAACGTGAAAAAAGTCACTATATAACCATATTTGAGGATTTTAACTTCAAATCATAGAGCGAGGTTTCGTATTATTTAGATCCAAGAAAAGACATATGACAATGTTGTTTCCAATACAAATGATAAAAAACAATGTGTTTTCATTAGAATTAACTATAATGTTCTTGATTTTCCGTTTATATTAACGATGGAAGATGTACACGTAAAACCGCTCTAATCCGGCTGAAACGTCAATATATGCAATAAAAACCGAACTTCTCCCCTTTTCAATATCTTACTCAGTATTTTAACGAGAAACAAATAGATGATTGAAAATGAAGTATTTAAGGTTATTATCTAATCAATTATGTGTTTGCATCATTTTTATCGTATATATATATAAATTAATACCCATGGACTGAAAATTCACAAAAACGTGGAAAACGGCAAAATATTGCCTAATTCGATGATATTTTGTTTAAATCACATGAAGGAAAAGGAGATGATAAACGTTAAAATATTGCTAAATTCGATGATTTTTCGTACGAAGCAAAATGCAAGAAAACTTGCTTAAAATGCAATATTATGCGAAATTCTGAGATATGAAGGCCAAATCACATATCGTGATACTACATGAAATAGTATCGAAATATTGGTAAAAATGAATATATTTACGTAATATCAAACTACATG
>NW_027189134.1:3083116-3106742 GCF_040958095.1 Procambarus clarkii
TTGAAAATGAAGTATTTAAGGTTATTATCTGATCAATTATGTGTTTGCATCATTTTTATCGTATATATATATGAATTAATACCCATGGACGGAAAATTCACAAAAACGTGGAAAACGGCAAAATATTGCCTAATTCCATGATATTTTGTTTAAATCACATGAAGGAAAAGGAGATGATAAACGTTAAAATATTGCTAAATTCGATGATTTTTCGTACGAAGCAAAATGCAAGAAAACTTGCTTAAAATGCAATATTATGCGAAATTCTGAGATTTGAAGGCCAAATCACATATCGTGATACTACATGAAATAGTATCGAAATATTGGTAAAAATGAATATATTTACGTAATATCAAACTACATGAAAAACGTGAAAAAAGTCACTATATAACCATATTTGAGGATTTTAACTTCAAATCATAGAGCGCGGTTTCGTATTATTTAGATCCAAGAAAAGACATATGACAATGTTATTTCCAATACAAATGATAAAAAACAATGTGTTTTCATTAGAAATAACTATAATGTTCTTGATTTTCCGTTTATATTAACGATGGAAGATGTACACGTAAAACCGCTCTAATCTGGCTGAAACGTCGATATATGCAATAAAAACCGAACTTCTACCCTTTTCAATATCTTACTCAGTATTTTAACGAGAAACAAATAGATGATTGAAAATGAAGTATTTAAGGTTATTATCTAATCAATTATGTTTTTGCATCATTTTTATCGTATATATATATATGAATTAATACCCATGGACGGAAAATTCACAAAAACGTGGAAAACGGCAAAATATTGCCTAATTCGATGATATTTTGTTTAAATCACATGAAGGAAAAGGAGATGATAAACGTCAAAATATTGCTATATTCGATGATTTTTCGTACGAAACAAAATGCAAGAAAACTTGCTCAAAATGCAATATTATGCGAAATTCTGAGATTTGAAGGCTAAATCACATATCGTGATACTACATGAAATAGTATCGAAATATTGGTAAAAATGAATATATTTACGCAATATCAAACTACATGAAAAACGTGAAAAGTCACTATATAACCATATTTGAGGATTTTAACTTCAAATCATAGAGCGAGGTTTCGTATTATTTAGATCCAAGAAAAGACATATGACAATGTTGTTTCCAATACAAATGATAAAAAACAATGTGTTTTCATTAGAATTAACTATAATGTTCTTGATTTTCCGTTTATATTAACGATGGAAGATGTACACGTAAAACCGCTCTAATCCGGCTGAAACGTCGATATATGCAATAAAAACCGAACTTCTCCCCTTTTCAATATCTTACTCAGTATTTTAACGAGAAACAAATAGATGATTGAAAATGAAGTATTTAAGGTTATTATCTAATCAATTATGTGTTTGCATCATTTTTATCGTATATATATATGAATTAATACCCATGGACGGAAAATTCACAAAAACGTGGAAAACGGCAAAATATTGCCTAATTCCATGATATTTTGCTTAAATCACATGAAGGAAAAGGAGATGATAAACGTTAAAATATTGCTAAATTCGATGATTTTTCGTACGAAGCAAAATGCAAGAAAACTTGCTTAAAATGCAATATTATGCGAAATTCTGAGATTTGAAGGCCAAATCACATATCGTGATACTACATGAAATAGTATCGAAATATTGGTAAAAATGAATATATTTACGTAATATCAAACTACATGAAAAACGTGAAAAAAGTCACTATATAACCATATTTGAGGATTTTAACTTCAAATCATTGAGCGCGGTTTCGTATTATTTAGATCCAAGAAAAGACATATGACAATGTTGTTTCCAATACAAATGATAAAAAACAATGTGTTTTCATTAGAATTAACTATAATGTTCTTGATTTTCCGTTTATATTAACGATGGAAGATGTACACGTAAAACCGCTCTAATCCGGTTGAAACGTCGATATATGCAATAAAAACCGAACTTCTCCCCTTTTCAATATCTTACTCAGTATCTTAACGAGAAACAAATAGATGATTGAAAAATGAAGTATTTAAGGTTATTATCTAATCAATTATGTGTTTGCATCATTTTTAACGTATATATATGAATTAAAACCCATGGACTGAAAATTCACAAAAACGTGGAAAACGGCAAAATATTGCCTAATTCGATGATATTTTGTTTAAATCACATGAAGGAAAAGGAGATGATAAACGTCAAAATATTGCTATATTCGATGATTTTTCGTACGAAACAAAATGCAAGAAAACTTGCTTAAAATGCAATATTTTGCGAAATTCTGAGATTTGAAGGCCAAATCACATATCGTGATACTACATGAAATAGTATCGAAATATTGGTAAAAATGAATATATTTACGTAATATCAAACTACATGAAAAACGTGAAAAAAGTCACTATATAACCATATTTAAGGATTTTAAATTCAAATCATAGAGCGAGGTTTCGTATTATTTAGATCCAAGAAAAGACATATGACAATGTTGTTTCCAATACAAATGATAAAAAACAATGTGTTTTCATTAGAATTAACTATAATGTTCTTGATTTTCCGTTTATATTAACGATGGAAGATGTACACCTAAAACCGCTCTAATCCGGCTGAAACGTCGATATATGCAATAAAAACCGAACTTCTCCCCTTTTCAATATCTTACTCAGTATTTTAACGAGAAACAAATAGATGATTGAAAATGAAGTATTTAAGGTTATTATCTAATCAATTATGTGTTTGCATCATTTTTATCGTATATATATATGAATTAATACCCATGGACGGAAAATTCACAAAAACGTGGAAAACGGCAAAATATTGCCTAATTCGATGATATTTTGTTTAAATCACATGAAGGAAAAGGAGATGATAAACGTCAAAATATTGCTATATTCGATGATTTTTCGTACGAAACAAAATGGAAGAAAACTTGCTCAAAATGCAATATTATGCGAAATTCTGAGATTTGAAGGCTAAATCACATATCGTGATACTACATGAAATAGTATCGAAATATTGGTAAAAATTAATATATTTACGTAATATCAAACTACATGAAAAACGTGAAAAGTCACTATATAACCATATTTGAGGATTTTAACTTCAAATCATAGAGCGAGGTTCCGTATTATTTAGATCCAAGAAAAGACATATGACAATGTTGTTTCCAATACAAATGATAAAAAACAATGTGTTTTCATTAGAATTAACTATAATGTTCTTGATTTTCCGTTTATATTAACGAGGGAAGATGTACACGTAAAACCGCTCTAATCTGGCTGAAACGTCGATATATGCAATAAAAACCGAACTTCTACCCTTTTCAATATCTTACTCAGTATTTTAACGAGAAACAAATAGATGATTGAAAATGAAGTATTTAAGGTTATTATCTAATCAATTATGTGTTTGCATCATTTTTATCGTATATATATATATGAACTCTTTGTAGCCTTCATAGACCTGACGAAGGCCTTCGACCTCGTCAGCAGGGATGGCCTGTTCAAGATCCTCCCCAAGATCGGATGCCCACCCAGGCTCCTCAGCATCATCAGATCTTTCCATGAGAACATGAGGGGCACCGTGGTCTTTGATGGCCTAACATCAGGCGCCTTTGACATCCGAAGTGGAGTAAAGCAGGGCTGCGTACTGGCTCCAACCCTATTCGGGATTTTCTTCGCAGTTATGCTGCGGCACGCCTTCGGATCTGTCACGGAAGGCATTTACCTCCGGACCAGGTCGGATGGGAAGCTCTTTAACCTCGCCAGGCTGAGAGCCAAGACAAAGGTTCGGCTGAGGTGTCTGCGCGACTTCCTCTTTGCCGACGACGCAGCAGTCACTGCCCACTCAGCTGAAGACCTCCAACGGCTCATAACCCGCTTCAGCGAGGCCTCTCAGGCTTTCGGACTCACCATCAGTCTGAAGAAAACACAAGTCATGGGACAAGGAGTGGACTCCCCACCTGACATCGGCATCTCTGATTCCAAACTGGAAGTTGTTCACGACTTCGTGTACCTGGGCTCCACAATCTCTGACTCCCTCTCTCTTGATACGGAGCTAAACAAACGCATCGGTAAGGCATCTACTACCATGTCCAAACTGACAAAGAGAGTGTGGGCCAACAATAGGCTAACTGAGTATACTAAGATTCAGGTTTACAGATCCTGTGTCCTGAGCACTCTCCTTTATGGCAGTGAGTCTTGGACACTCCGCGCCCGTCAGGAAAGACGGCTGAATGCCTACCACATGCGCTGCCTTCGACACATCTTGGACATCACCTGGCAGGACAAGGTGACAAACAACAACGTCTTGGGGAGAGCAAGAATCACCAGCATGTACACAATGCTGAAACAGAGACGAATGCGCTGGCTCGGGCACGTTGTGCGAATGGGCGACGGCAGGATCCCCAAGGATCTCCTGTATGGAGAGCTGAGGCAGGGAAAGCGTCCAGTAGGCAAGCCCCAGCTACGGTATAAAGACGTATGCAAAAGGGACCTGAAAGCCATGGACGTCGATCTTGCTATATGGGAGACACTGGCTACAGACCGTTCAGCCTGGAGGCAGTCTGTTCAACGAGGTCTCTCCAAGTTCGAGGAGTCACTTGCCAAGGATTCGGAGGCAAAGAGACAGAGAAGGAAAGCCGGTAACCAGGAAGACAGACCAGAATCGGACTTCGTTTGTGCTCGGTGTGGGATGGACTGCCACTCTCGGATTGGCCTCATCAGTCACACCAGACGCTGCACCAGGATTGACAACTAGGGCGCAACTCCATAGTCTCCCGAGACTGAAGGATGCCTACTACTACTATATATATGAATTAATACCCATGGACGGAAAATTCACAAAAACGTGGAAAACGGCAAAATATTGCCTAATTCCATGATATTTTGTTTAAATCACATGAAGGAAAAGGAGATGATAAACGTTAAAATATTGCTAAATTCGATGATTTTTCGTACGAAGCAAAATGCAAAGAAAACTTGCTTAAAATGCAATATTATGCGAAATTCTGAGATTTGAAGGCCAAATCACATATCATGATACTACATGAAATAGTATCGAAATATTGGTAAAAATGAATATATTTACGTAATATCAAACTACATGAAAAACGTGAAAAAAGTCACTATATAACCATATTTGAGGATTTTAACTTCAAATCATAGAGCGCGGTTTCGTATTATTTAGATCCAAGAAAAGACATATGACAATGTTGTTTCCAATACAAATGATAAAAAACAATGTGTTTTCATTAGAATTAACTATAATGTTCTTGATTTTCCGTTTATATTAACGATGGAAGATGTACACGTAAAACCGCTCTAATCCGGCTGAAACGTCGATATATGCAATAAAAACCGAACTTCTCCCCTTTTCAATATCTTACTCAGTATCTTAACGAGAAACAAATAGATGATTGAAAATGAAGTATTTAAGGTTATTATCTAATCAATTATGTGTTTGCATCATTTTTATCGTATATATATATGAATTAATACCCATGGACGGAAAATTCACAAAAACGTGGAAAACGGCAAAATATTGCCTAATTCCATGATATTTTGTTTAAATCACATGAAGGAAAAGGAGATGATAAACGTTAAAATATTGCTAAATTCGATGATTTTTCGTACGAAGCAAAATGCAAGAAAACTTGCTTAAAATGCAATATTATGCGAAATTCTGAGATTTGAAGGCCAAATCACATATCGTGATACTACATGAAATAGTATCGAAATATTGGTAAAAATGAATATATTTACGTAATATCAAACTACATGAAAAACGTGAAAAAAGTCACTATATAACCATATTTGAGGATTTTAACTTCAAATCATAGAGCGAGGTTTCGTATTATTTAGTTCCAAGAAAAGACATATGACAATGTTGTTTCCAATACAAATGATAAAAAACAATGTGTTTTCATTAGAATTAACTATAATGTTCTTGATTTTCCGTTTATATTAACGATGGAAGATGTACACGTAAAACCGCTCTAATCCGGCTGAAACGTCGATATATGCAATAAAAACCGAACTTCTCCCCTTTTCAATATCTTACTCAGTATTTTAACGAGAAACAAATAGATGATTGAAAATGAAGTATTTAAGGTTATTATCTAATCAATTATGTGTTTGCATCATTTTTATCGTATATATATGAATTAAAACCCATGGACTGAAAATTCACAAAAACGTGGAAAACGGCAAAATATTGCCTAATTCGATGATATTTTGTTTAAATCACATGAAGGAAAAGTAGATGATAAACGTCAAAATATTGCTATATTCGATGATTTTTCGTACGAAACAAAATGCAAGAAAACTTGCTTAAAATGCAATATTTTGCGAAATTCTGAGATTTGAAGGCCAAATCACATATCGTGATACTACATGAAATAGTATCGAAATATTGGTAAAAATGAATATCTTTACGTAATATCAAACTACATGAAAAACGTGAAAAAAGTCACTATATAACCATATTTGAGGATTTTAACTTCAAATCATAGAGCGAGGTTTCATTTTATTTAGATCCAAGAAAAGACATATGACAATGTTGTTTCCAATACAAATGATAAAAAACAATGTGTTTTCATTAGAATTAACTATAATGTTCTTGATTTTCCGTTTATATTAACGATGGAAGATGTACACGTAAAACCGCTTTAATCCGGCTGAAACGTCGATATATGCAATAAAAACCGAACTTCTCCCCTTTTCAATATCTTACTCAGTATTTTAACGAGAAACAAATAGATGATTGAAAATGAAGTATTTAAGGTTATTATCTAATCAATTATGTGTTTGCATCATTTTTATCGTTTATATATATATGAATTAATACCCATGGACGGAAAATTCACAAAAACGTGGAAAACGGCAAAATATTGCCTAATTCGATGATATTTTGTTTAAATCACATGAAGGAAAAGGAGATGATAAACGTCAAAATATTGCTATATTCGATGATTTTTCGTACGAAACAAAATGCAAGAAAACTTGCTTAAAATGCAATATTATGCGAAATTCTGAGATTTGAAGGCCAAATCACATATCGTGATACTACATGAAATAGTATCGAAATATTGGTAAAAATGAATATATTTACGTAATATCAAACTACATGAAAAACGTGAAAAAAGTCACTATATAACCATATTTGAGGATTTTAAATTCAAATCATAGAGCGAGGTTTCGTATTATTTAGATCCAAGAAAAGACATATGACAATGTTGTTTCCAATACAAATGATAAAAAACAATGTGTTTTCATTAGAATTAACTATAATGTTCTTGATTTTCCGTTTATATTAACGATGGAAGATGTACACCTAAAACCGCTCTAATCCGGCTGAAACGTCGATATATGCAATAAAAACCGAACTTCTCCCCTTTTCAATATCTTACTCAGTATTTTAACGAGAAACAAATAGATGATTGAAAATGAAGTATTTAAGGTTATTATCTAATCAATTATGTGTTTGCATCATTTTTATCGTATATATATATGAATTAATACCCATGGACGGAAAATTCACAAAAACGTGGAAAACGGCAAAATATTGCCTAATTCGATGATATTTTGTTTAAATCACATGAAGGAAAAGGAGGTGATAAACGTCAAAATATTGCTATATTCGATGATTTTTCGTACGAAACAAAATGCAAGAAAACTTGCTCAAAATGCAATATTATGCGAAATTCTGAGATTTGAAGGCTAAATCACGTATCGTGATACTACATGAAATAGTATCGAAATATTGGTAAAAATGAATATATTTACGTAATATCAAACTACATGAAAAACGTGAAAAGTCACCATATAACCATATTTGAGGATTTTAACTTCAAATCATAGAGCGAGGTTTCGTATTATTTAGATCCAAGAAAAGACATATGACAATGTTGTTTCCAATACAAATGATAAAAAACAATGTGTTTTCATTAGAATTAACTATAATGTTCTTGATTTTCCGTTTATATTAACGATGGAAGATGTACACCTAAAACCGCTCTAATCCGGCTGAAACGTCGATATATGCAATAAAAACCGAACTTCTCCCCTTTTCAATATCTTACTCAGTATTTTAACGAGAAACAAATAGATGATTGAAAATGAAGTATTTAAGGTTATTATCTGATCAATTATGTGTTTGCATCATTTTTATCGTATATATATATGAATTAATACCCATGGACGGAAAATTCACAAAAACGTGGAAAACGGCAAAATATTGCCTAATTCCATGATATTTTGTTTAAATCACATGAAGGAAAAGGAGATGATAAACGTTAAAATATTGCTAAATTCGATGATTTTTCGTACGAAGCAAAATGCAAGAAAACTTGCTTAAAATGCAATATTATGCGAAATTCTGAGATTTGAAGGCCAAATCACATATCGTGATACTACATGAAATAGTATCGAAATATTGGTAAAAATGAATATATTTACGTAATATCAAACTACATGAAAAACGTGAAAAAAGTCACTATATAACCATATTTGAGGATTTTAACTTCAAATCATAGAGCGAGGTTTCGTATTATTTAGTTCCAAGAAAAGACATATGACAATGTTGTTTCCAATACAAATGATAAAAAACAATGTGTTTTCATTAGAATTAACTATAATGTTCTTGATTTTCCGTTTATATTAACGATGGAAGATGTACACGTAAAACCGCTCTAATCCGGCTGAAACGTCGATATATGCAATAAAAACCGAACTTCTCCCCTTTTCAATATCTTACTCAGTATTTTAACGAGAAACAAATAGATGATTGAAAATGAAGTATTTAAGGTTATTATCTAATCAATTATGTGTTTGCATCATTTTTATCGTATATATATGAATTAAAACCCATGGACTGAAAATTCACAAAAACGTGGAAAACGGCAAAATATTGCCTAATTCGATGATATTTTGTTTAAATCACATGAAGGAAAAGGAGATGATAAACGTCAAAATATTGCTATATTCGATGATTTTTCGTACGAAACAAAATGCAAGAAAACTTGCTTAAAATGCAATATTTTGCGAAATTCTGAGATTTGAAGGCCAAATCACATATCGTGATACTACATGAAATAGTATCGAAATATTGGTAAAAATGAATATCTTTACGTAATATCAAACTACATGAAAAACGTGAAAAAAGTCACTATATAACCATATTTGAGGATTTTAACTTCAAATCATAGAGCGAGGTTTCATTTTATTTAGATCCAAGAAAAGACATATGACAATGTTGTTTCCAATACAAATGATAAAAAACAATGTGTTTTCATTAGAATTAACTATAATGTTCTTGATTTTCCGTTTATATTAACGATGGAAGATGTACACGTAAAACCGCTTTAATCCGGCTGAAACGTCGATATATGCAATAAAAACCGAACTTCTCCCCTTTTCAATATCTTACTCAGTATTTTAACGAGAAACAAATAGATGATTGAAAATGAAGTATTTAAGGTTATTATCTAATCAATTATGTGTTTGCATCATTTTTATCGTTTATATATATATGAATTAATACCCATGGACGGAAAATTCACAAAAACGTGGAAAACGGCAAAATATTGCCTAATTCGATGATATTTTGTTTAAATCACATGAAGGAAAAGGAGATGATAAACGTCAAAATATTGCTATATTCGATGATTTTTCGTACGAAACAAAATGCAAGAAAACTTGCTTAAAATGCAATATTATGCGAAATTCTGAGATTTGAAGGCCAAATCACATATCGTGATACTACATGAAATAGTATCGAAATATTGGTAAAAATGAATATATTTACGTAATATCAAACTACATGAAAAACGTGAAAAAAGTCACTATATAACCATATTTGAGGATTTTAAATTCAAATCATAGAGCGAGGTTTCGTATTATTTAGATCCAAGAAAAGACATATGACAATGTTGTTTCCAATACAAATGATAAAAAACAATGTGTTTTCATTAGAATTAACTATAATGTTCTTGATTTTCCGTTTATATTAACGATGGAAGATGTACACCTAAAACCGCTCTAATCCGGCTGAAACGTCGATATATGCAATAAAAACCGAACTTCTCCCCTTTTCAATATCTTACTCAGTATTTTAACGAGAAACAAATAGATGATTGAAAATGAAGTATTTAAGGTTATTATCTAATCAATTATGTGTTTGCATCATTTTTATCGTATATATATATGAATTAATACCCATGGACGGAAAATTCACAAAAACGTGGAAAACGGCAAAATATTGCCTAATTCGATGATATTTTGTTTAAATCACATGAAGGAAAAGGAGATGATAAACGTCAAAATATTGCTATATTCGATGATTTTTCGTACGAAACAAAATGCAAGAAAACTTGCTCAAAATGCAATATTATGCGAAATTCTGAGATTTGAAGGCTAAATCACATATCGTGATACTACATGAAATAGTATCGAAATATTGGTAAAAATGAATATATTTACGTAATATCAAACTACATGAAAAACGTGAAAAGTCACTATATAACCATATTTGAGGATTTTAACTTCAAATCATAGAGCGAGGTTTCGTATTATTTAGATCCAAGAAAAGACATATGACAATGTTGTTTCCAATACAAATGATAAAAAACAATGTGTTTTCATTAGAATTAACTATAATGTTCTTGATTTTCCGTTTATATTAACGATGGAAGATGTACACGTAAAACCGCTCTAATCCGGCTGAAACGTCGATATATGCAATAAAAACCGAACTTCTCCCCTTTTCAATATCTTACTCAGTATTTTAACGAGAAACAAATAGATGATTGAAAATGAAGTATTTAAGGTTATTATCTGATCAATTATGTTTTTGCATCATTTTTATCGTATATATATATGAATTAATACCCATGGACGGAAAATTCACAAAAACGTGGAAAACGGCAAAATATTGCCTAATTCCATGATATTTTGTTTAAATCACATGAAGGAAAAGGAGATGATAAACGTTAAAATATTGCTAAATTCGATGATTTTTCGTACGAAGCAAAATGCAAGAAAACTTGCTTAAAATGCAATATTATGCGAAATTCTGAGATTTGAAGGCCAAATCACATATCGTGATACTACATGAAATAGTATCGAAATATTGGTAAAAATGAATATATTTACGTAATATCAAACTACATGAAAAACGTGAAAAAAGTCACTATATAACCATATTTGAGGATTTTAACTTTAAATCATAGAGCGAGGTTTCGTATTATTTAGTTCCAAGAAAAGACATATGACAATGTTGTTTCCAATACAAATGATAAAAAACAATGTGTTTTCATTAGAATTAACTATAATGTTCTTGATTTTCCGTTTATATTAACGATGGAAGATGTACACGTAAAACCGCTCTAATCCGGCTGAAACGTCGATATATGCAATAAAAACCGAACTTCTCCCCTTTTCAATATCTTACTCAGTATTTTAACGAGAAACAAATAGATGATTGAAAATGAAGTATTTAAGGTTATTATCTAATCAATTATGTGTTTGCATCATTTTTATCGTATATATATGAATTAAAACCCATGGACTGAAAATTCACAAAAACGTGGAAAACGGCAAAATATTGCCTAATTCGATGATATTTTGTTTAAATCACATGAAGGAAAAGGAGATGATAAACGTCAAAATATTGCTATATTCGATGATTTTTCGTACGAAACAAAATGCAAGAAAACTTGCTTAAAATGCAATATTTTGCGAAATTCTGAGATTTGAAGGCCAAATCACATATCGTGATACTACTTGAAATAGTATCGAAATATTGGTAAAAATGAATATCTTTACGTAATATCAAACTACATGAAAAACGTGAAAAAAGTCACTATATAACCATATTTGAGGATTTTAACTTCAAATCATAGAGCGAGGTTTCATTTTATTTAGATCCAAGAAAAGACATATGACAATGTTGTTTCCAATACAAATGATAAAAAACAATGTGTTTTCATTAGAATTAACTATAATGTTCTTGATTTTCCGTTTATATTAACGATGGAAGATGTACACGTAAAACCGCTTTAATCCGGCTGAAACGTCGATATATGCAATAAAAACCGAACTTCTCCCCTTTTCAATATCTTACTCAGTATTTTAACGAGAAACAAATAGATGATTGAAAATGAAGTATTTAAGGTTATTATCTAATCAATTATGTGTTTGCATCATTTTTATCGTTTATATATATATGAATTAATACCCATGGACGGAAAATTCACAAAAACGTGGAAAACGGCAAAATATTGCCTAATTCGATGATATTTTGTTTAAATCACATGAAGGAAAAGGAGATGATAAACGTCAAAATATTGCTATATTCGATGATTTTTCGTACGAAACAAAATGCAAGAATACTTGCTCAAAATGCAATATTATGCGAAATTCTGAGATTTGAAGGCTAAATCACATATCGTGATACTACATGAAATAGTATCGAAATATTGGTAAAAATGAATATATTTACGTAATATCAAACTACATGAAAAACGTGAAAAGTCACTATATAACCATATTTGAGGATTTTAACTTCAAATCATAGAGCGAGGTTTCGTATTATTTAGATCCAAGAAAAGACATATGACAATGTTGTTTCCAATACAAATGATAAAAAACAATGTGTTTTCATTAGAATTAACTATAATGTTCTTGATTTTCCGTTTATATTAACGATGGAAGACGTACACGTAAAACCGCTCTAATCCGGCTGAAACGTCGATATATGCAATAAAAACCGAACTTCTCCCCTTTTCAATATCTTACTCAGTATTTTAACGAGAAACAAATAGATGATTGAAAATGAAGTATTTAAGGTTATTATCTGATCAATTATGTGTTTGCATCATTTTTATCGTATATATATATGAATTAATACCCATGGACGGAAAATTCACAAAAACGTGGAAAACGGCAAAATATTGCCTAATTCCATGATATTTTGTTTAAATCACATGAAGGAAAAGAAGATGATAAACGTTAAAATATTGCTAAATTCGATGATTTTTCGTACGAAGCAAAATGCAAGAAAACTTGCTTAAAATGCAATATTATGCGAAATTATGAGATTTGAAGGCCAAATCACATATCGTGATACTACATGAAATAGTATCGAAATATTGGTAAAAATGAATATATTTACGTAATATCAAACTACATGAAAAACGTGAAAAAAGTCACTATATAACCATATTTGAGGATTTTAACTTCAAATCATAGAGCGCGGTTTCGTATTATTTAGATCCAAGAAAAGACATATGACAATGTTGTTTCCAATACAAATGAAAAAAAACAATGTGTTTTCATTAGAATTAACTATAATGTTCTTGATTTTCCGTTTATATTAACGATGGAAGATGTACACGTAAAACCGCTCTAATCCGGTTGAAACGTCGATATATGCAATAAAAACCGAACTTCTCCCCTTTTCAATATCTTACTCAGTATCTTAACGAGAAACAAATAGATGATTGAAAAATGAAGTATTTAAGGTTATTATCTAATCAATTATGTGTTTGCATCATTTTTAACGTATATATATGAATTAAAACCCATGGACTGAAAATTCACAAAAACGTGGAAAACGGCAAAATATTGCCTAATTCGATGATATTTTGTTTAAATCACATGAAGGAAAAGGAGATGATAAACGTTAAAATATTGCTAAATTCGAAGATTTTTCGTACTAAGCAAAATGCATGAAAACTTGCTTAAAATGCAATATTATGCGAAATTCTGAGATTTGAAGGCCAAATCACATATCGTGATACTACATGAAATAGTATCGAAATATTGGTAAAAATGAATATATTTACGTAATATCAAACTACATGAAAAACGTGAAAAGTCACTATATAACCATATTTGAGGATTTTAACTTCAAATCATAGAGCGAGGTTTCGTATTATTTAGATCCAAGAAAAGACATATGACAATGTTGTTTCCAATACAAATGATAAAAAACAATGTGTTTTCATTAGAATTAACTATAATGTTCTTGATTTTCCGTTTATATTAACGATGGAAGATGTACACGTAAAACCGCTCTAATCCGGCTGAAACGTCGATATATGCAATAAAAACCGAACTTCTCCCCTTTTCAATATCTTACTCAGTATTTTAACGAGAAACAAATAGATGATTGAAAATGAAGTATTTAAGGTTATTATCTAATCAATTATGTGTTTGCATCATTTTTATCGTATATATATATGAATTAATACCCATGGACGGAAAATTCACAAAAACGTGGAAAACGGCAAAATATTGCCTAATTCCATGATATTTTGTTTAAATCACATGAAGGAAAAGGAGATGATAAACGTTAAAATATTGCTAAATTCGATGATTTTTCGTACGAAGCAAAATGCAAGAAAACTTGCTTAAAATGCAATATTATGCGAAATTCTGAGATTTGAAGGCCAAATCACATATCGTGATACTACATGAAATAGTATCGAAATATTGGTAAAAATGAATATATTTACGTAATATCAAACTACATGAAAAACGTGAAAAAAGTCACTATATAACCATATTTGAGGATTTTAACTTCAAATCATAGAGCGAGGTTTCGTATTATTTAGTTCCAAGAAAAGACATATGACAATGTTGTTTCCAATACAAATGATAAAAAACAATGTGTTTTCATTAGAATTAAGTATAATGTTCTTGATTTTCCGTTTATATTAACGATGGAAGATGTACACGTAAAACCGCTCTAATCCGGCTGAAACGTCGATATATGCAATAAAAACCGAACTTCTCCCCTTTTCAATATATTACTCAGTATTTTAACGAGAAACAAATAGATGATTGAAAATGAAGTATTTAAGGTTATTATCTAATCAATTATGTGTTTGCATCATTTTTATCGTATATATATGAATTAAAACCCATGGACTGAAAATTCACAAAAACGTGGAAAACGGCAAAATATTGCCTAATTCGATGATATTTTGTTTAAATCACATGAAGGAAAAGGAGATGATAAACGTCAAAATATTGCTATATTCGATGATTTTTCGTACGAAACAAAATGCAAGAAAACTTGCTTAAAATGCAATATTTTGCGAAATTCTGAGATTTGAAGGCCAAATCACATATCGTGATACTACATGAAATAGTATCGAAATATTGGTAAAAATGAATATATTTACGTAATATCAAACTACATGAAAAACGTGAAAAAAGTCACTATATAACCATATTTAAGGATTTTAAATTCAAATCATAGAGCGAGGTTTCGTATTATTTAGATCCAAGAAAAGACATATGACAATGTTGTTTCCAATACAAATGATAAAAAACAATGTGTTTTCATTAGAATTAACTATAATGTTCTTGATTTTCCGTTTATATTAACGATGGAAGATGTACACCTAAAACCGCTCTAATCCGGCTGAAACGTCGATATATGCAATAAAAACCGAACTTCTCCCCTTTTCAATATCTTACTCAGTATTTTAACGAGAAACAAATAGATGATTGAAAATGAAGTATTTAAGGTTATTATCTAATCAATTATGTGTTTGCATCATTTTTATCGTATATATATATGAATTAATACCCATGGACGGAAAATTCACAAAAACGTGGAAAACGGCAAAATATTGCCTAATTCGATGATATTTTGTTTAAATCACATGAAGGAAAAGGAGATGATAAACGTCAAAATATTGCTATATTCGATGATTTTTCGTACGAAACAAAATGCAAGAAAACTTGCTCAAAATGCAATATTATGCGAAATTCTGAGATTTGAAGGCTAAATCACATATCGTGATACTACATGAAATAGTATCGAAATATTGGTAAAAATGAATATATTTACGTAATATCAAACTACATGAAAAACGTGAAAAGTCACTATATAACCATATTTGAGGATTTTAACTTCAAATCATAGAGCGAGGTTTCGTATTATTTAGATCCAAGAAAAGACATATGACAATGTTGTTTCCAATACAAATGATAAAAAACAATGTGTTTTCATTAGAATTAACTATAATGTTCTTGATTTTCCGTTTATATTAACGATGGAAGATGTACACGTAAAACCGCTCTAATCCGGCTGAAACGTCGATATATGCAATAAAAACCGAACTTCTCCCCTTTTCAATATCTTACTCAGTATTTTAACGAGAAACAAATAGATGATTGAAAAATGAAGTATTTAAGGTTATTATCTAATCAATTATGTGTTTGCATCATTTATAACGTATATATATGAATTAAAACCCATGGACTGAAAATTCACAAAAACGTGGAAAACGGCAAAATATTGCCTAATTCGATGATATTTTGTTTAAATCACATGAAGGAAAAGGAGATGATAAACGTTAAAATATTGCTAAATTCGATGATTTTTCGTACTAAGCAAAATGCATGAAAACTTGCTTAAAATGCAATATTGTGCGAAATTCTGAGATTTGAAGGCCAAATCACATATCGTGATACTACATGAAATAGTATCGAAATATTGGTAAAAATGAATATATTTACGTAATATCAAACTACATGAAAAACGTGAAAAAAAGTCACTATATAACCATATTTGAGGATTTTAACTTCAAATCATAGAGCGAGGTTTCGTATTATTTAGTTCCAAGAAAAGACATATGACAATGTGGTTTCCAATACAAAGGATAAAAAACAATGTGTTTTCATTAGAATTAACTATAATGTTCTTGATTTTCCGTTTATATTAACGATGGAAGATGTACACGTAAAACCGCTCTAATCCGGCTGAAACGTCGATATATGCAATAAAAACCGAACTTCTCCCCTTTTCAATATCTTACTCAGTATTTTAACGAGAAACAAATAGATGATTGAAAATGAAGTATTTAAGGTTATTATCTAATCAATTATGTGTTTGCATCATTTTTATCGTATATATATATGAATTTATACCCATGGACGGAAAATTCACAAAAACGTGGAAAACGGCAAAATATTGCCTAATTCGATGATATTTTGTTTAAATCACATGAAGGAAAAGGAGATGATAAACGTCAAAATATTGCTATATTCGATGATTTTTCGTACGAAACAAAATGCAAGAAAACTTGCTCAAAATGCAATATTATGCGAAATTCTGAGATTTGAAGGCTAAATCACATATCGTGATACTACATGAAATAGTATCGAAATATTGGTAAAAATTAATATATTTACGTAATATCAAACTACATGAAAAACGTGAAAAGTCACTATATAACCATATTTGAGGATTTTAACTTCAAATCATAGAGCGAGGTTTCGTATTATTTAGATCCAAGAAAAGACATATGACAATGTTATTTCCAATACAAATGATAAAAAACAATGTGTTTTCATTAGAAATAACTATAATGTTCTTGATTTTCCGTTTATATTAACGATGGAAGATGTACACGTAAAACCGCTCTAATCTGGCTGAAACGTCGATATATGCAATAAAAACCGAACTTCTACCCTTTTCAATATCTTACTCAGTATTTTAACGAGAAACAAATAGATGATTGAAAATGAAGTATTTAAGGTTATTATCTAATCAATTATGTGTTTGCATCATTTTTATCGTATATATATATATGAATTAATACCCATGGACGGAAAATTCACAAAAACGTGGAAAACGGCAAAATATTGCCTAATTCGATGATATTTTGTTTAAATCACATGAAGGAAAAGGAGATGATAAACGTCAAAATATTGCTATATTCGATGATTTTTCGTACGAAACAAAATGCAAGAAAACTTGCTCAAAATGCAATATTATGAGAAATTCTGAGATTTGAAGGCTAAATCACATATCGTGATACTACATGAAATAGTATCGAAATATTGGTAAAAATGAATATATTTACGCAATATCAAACTACATGAAAAACGTGAAAAGTCACTATATAACCATATTTGAGGATTTTAACTTCAAATCATAGAGCGAGGTTTCGTATTATTTAGATCCAAGAAAAGACATATGACAATGTTGTTTCCAATACAAATGATAAAAAACAATGTGTTTTCATTAGAATTAACTATAATGTTCTTGATTTTCCGTTTATATTAACGATGGAAGATGTACACGTAAAACCGCTCTAATCCGGCTGAAACGTCGATATATGCAATAAAAACCGAACTTCTCCCCTTTTCAATATCTTACTCAGTATTTTAACGAGAAACAAATAGATGATTGAAAATGAAGTATTTAAGGTTATTATCTAATCAATTATGTGTTTGCATCATTTTTATCGTATATATATATGAATTAATACCCATGGACGGAAAATTCACAAAAACGTGGAAAACGGCAAAATATTGCCTAATTCCATGATATTTTGTTTAAATCACAAGAAGGAAAAGGAGATGATAAACGTTAAAATATTGCTAAATTCGATGATTTTTCGTACGAAGCAAAATGCAAGAAAACTTGCTTAAAATGCAATATTATGCGAAATTCTGAGATTTGAAGGCCAAATCACATATCGTGATACTACATGAAATAGTATCGAAATATTGGTAAAAATGAATATATTTACGTAATATCAAACTACATGAAAAACGTGAAAAAAGTCACTATATAACCATATTTGAGGATTTTAACTTCAAATCATAGAGCGCGGTTTCGTATTATTTAGATCCAAGAAAAGACATATGACAATGTTGTTTCCAATACAAATGATAAAAAACAATGTGTTTTCATTAGAATTAACTATAATGTTCTTGATTTTCCGTTTATATTAACGATGGAAGATGTACACGTAAAACCGCTCTAATCCGGTTGAAACGTCGATATATGCAATAAAAACCGAACTTCTCCCCTTTTCAATATCTTACTCAGTATCTTAACGAGAAACAAATAGATGATTGAAAAATGAAGTATTTAAGGTTATTATCTAATCAATTATGTGTTTGCATCATTTTTAACGTATATATATGAATTAAAACCCATGGACTGAAAATTCACAAAAACGTGGAAAACGGCAAAATATTGCCTAATTCGATGATATTTTGTTTAAATCACATAAAGGAAAAGGAGATGATAAACGTTAAAATATTGCTAAATTCGATGATTTTTCGTACTAAGCAAAATGCATGAAAACTTGCTTAAAATGCAATATTATGCGAAATTCTGAGATTTAAAGGCCAAATCACATATCGTGATACTACATGAAATAGTATCGAAATATTGGTAAAAATGAATATATTTACGTAATATCAAACTACATGAAAAACGTGAAAAAAGTCACTATATAACCATATTTGAGGATTTTAACTTCAAATCATAGAGCGAGGTTTCGTATTATTTAGTTCCAAGAAAAGACATATGACAATGTGGTTTCCAATACAAAGGATAAAAAACAATGTGTTTTCATTAGAATTAACTATAATGTTCTTGATTTTCCGTTTATATTAACGATGGAAGATGTACACGTAAAACCGCTCTAATCCGGCTGAAACGTCGATATATGCAATAAAAACCGAACTTCTCCCCTTTTCAATATCTTACTCAGTATTTTAACGAGAAACAAATAGATGATTGAAAACGAAGTATTTAAGGTTATTATCTAATCAATTATGTGTTTGCATCATTTTTATCGTATATATATATGAATTAATACCCATGGACGGAAAATTCACAAAAACGTGGAAAACGGCAAAATATTGCCTAATTCGATGATATTTTGTTTAAATCACATGAAGGAAAAGGAGATGATAAACGTCAAAATATTGCTATATTCGATGATTTTTCGTACGAAACAAAATGCAAGAAAACTTGCTCAAAATGCAATATTATGCGAAATTCTGAGATTTGAAGGCTAAATCACATATCGTGATACTACATGAAATAGTATCGAAATATTGGTAAAAATTAATATATTTACGTAATATCAAACTACATGAAAAACGTGAAAAGTCACTATATAACCATATTTGAGGATTTTAACTTCAAATCATAGAGCGAGGTTCCGTATTATTTAGATCCAAGAAAAGACATATGACAATGTTGTTTCCAATACAAATGATAAAAAACAATGTGTTTTCATTAGAATTAACTATAATGTTCTTGATTTTCCGTTTATATTAACGATGGAAGATGTACACGTAAAACCGCTCTAATCTGGCTGAAACGTCGATATATGCAATAAAAACCGAACTTCTACCCTTTTCAATATCTTACTCAGTATTTTAACGAGAAACAAATAGATGATTGAAAATGAAGTATTTAAGGTTATTATCTAATCAATTATGTGTTTGCATCATTTTTATCGTATATATATATATGAACTCTTTGTAGCCTTCATAGACCTGACGAAGGCCTTCGACCTCGTCAGCAGGGATGGCCTGTTCAAGATCCTCCCCAAGATCGGATGCCCACCCAGGCTCCTCAGCATCATCAGATCTTTCCATGAGAACATGAGGGGCACCGTGGTCTTTGATGGCCTAACATCAGGCGCCTTTGACATCCGAAGTGGAGTAAAGCTGGGCTGCGTACTGGCTCCAACCCTATTCGGGATTTTCTTCGCAGTTATGCTGCGGCACGCCTTCGGATCTGTCACGGAAGGCATTTACCTCCGGACCAGGTCGGATGGGAAGCTCTTTAACCTCGCCAGGCTGAGAGCCAAGACAAAGGTTCGGCTGAGGTGTCTGCGCGACTTCCTCTTTGCCGACGACGCAGCAGTCACTGCCCACTCAGCTGAAGACCTCCAACGGCTCATAACCCGCTTCAGCGAGGCCTCTCAGGCTTTCGGACTCACCATCAGTCTGAAGAAAACACAAGTCATGGGACAAGGAGTGGACTCCCCACCTGACATCGGCATCTCTGATTCCAAACTGGAAGTTGTTCACGACTTCGTGTACCTGGGCTCCACAATCTCTGACTCCCTCTCTCTTGATACGGAGCTAAACAAACGCATCGGTAAGGCATCTACTACCATGTCCAAACTGACAAAGAGAGTGTGGGCCAACAATAGGCTAACTGAGTATACTAAGATTCAGGTTTACAGATCCTGTGTCCTGAGCACTCTCCTTTATGGCAGTGAGTCTTGGACACTCCGCGACCGTCAGGAAAGACGGCTGAATGCCTACCACATGCGCTGCCTTCGACACATCTTGGACATCACCTGGCAGGACAAGGTGACAAACAACAACGTCTTGGGGAGAGCAAGAATCACCAGCATGTACACAATGCTGAAACAGAGACGAATGCGCTGGCTCGGGCACGTTGTGCGAATGGGCGACGGCAGGATCCCCAAGGATCTCCTGTATGGAGAGCTGAGGCAGGGAAAGCGTCCAGTAGGCAAGCCCCAGCTACGGTATAAAGACGTATGCAAAAGGGACCTGAAAGCCATGGACGTCGATCTTGCTATATGGGAGACACTGGCTACAGACCGTTCAGCCTGGAGGCAGTCTGTTCAACGAGGTCTCTCCAAGTTCGAGGAGTCACTTGCCAAGGATTCGGAGGCAAAGAGACAGAGAAGGAAAGCCGGTAACCAGGAAGACAGACCAGAATCGGACTTCGTTTGTGCTCGGTGTGGGATGGACTGCCACTCTCGGATTGGCCTCATCAGTCACACCAGACGCTGCACCAGGATTGACAACTAGGGCGCAACTCCATAGTCTCCCGAGACTGAAGGATGCCTACTACTACTATGTATATGAATTAATACCCATGGACGGAAAATTCACAAAAACGTGGAAAACGGCAAAATATTGCCTAATTCCATGATATTTTGTTTAAATCACATGAAGGAAAAGGAGATGATAAACGTTAAAATATTGCTAAATTCGATGATTTTTCGTACGAAGCAAAATGCAAAGAAAACTTGCTTAAAATGCAATATTATGCGAAATTCTGAGATTTGAAGGCCAAATCACATATCGTGATACTACATGAAATAGTATCGAAATATTGGTAAAAATGAATATATTTACGTAATATCAAACTACATGAAAAACGTGAAAAAAGTCACTATATAACCATATTTGAGGATTTTAACTTCAAATCATAGAGCGCGGTTTCGTATTATTTAGATCCAAGAAAAGACATATGACAATGTTGTTTCCAATACAAATGATAAAAAACAATGTGTTTTCATTAGAATTAACTATAATGTTCTTGATTTTCCGTTTATATTAACGATGGAAGATGTACACGTAAAACCGGTCTAATCCGGCTGAAACGTCGATATATGCAATAAAAACCGAACTTCTCCCCTTTTCAATATCTTACTCAGTATCTTAACGAGAAACAAATAGATGATTGAAAAATGAAGTATTTAAGGTTATTATCTAATCAATTATGTGTTTGCATCATTTTTAACGTATATATATGAATTAAAACCCATGGACTGAAAATTCACAAAAACGTGGAAAACGGCAAAATATTGCCTAATTCGATGATATTTTGTTTAAATCACATGAAGGAAAAGGAGATGATAAACGTTAAAATATTGCTAAATTCGATGATTTTTCGTACTAAGCAAAATGCATGAAAACTTGCTTAAAATGCAATATTATGCGAAATTCTGAGATTTGAAGGCCAAATCACATATCGTGATACTACATGAAATAGTATCGAAATATTGGTAAAAATGAATATCTTTACGTAATATCAAACTACATGAAAAACGTGAAAAAAGTCACTATATAACCATATTTGAGGATTTTAACTTCAAATCATAGAGCGAGGTTTCGTATTATTTAGATCCAAGAAAAGACATATGACAATGTTGTTTCCAATACAAATGATAAAAAACAATGTGTTTTCATTAGAATTAACTATAATGTTCTTGATTTTCCGTTTATATTAACGATGGAAGATGTACACGTAAAACCGCTGTAATCCGGCTGAAACGTCGATATATGCAATAAAAACCGAACTTCTCCCCTTTTCAATATCTTACTCAGTATTTTAACGAGAAACAAATAGATGATTGAAAATGAAGTATTTAAGGTTATTATCTAATCAATTATGTGTTTGCATCATTTTTATCGTTTATATATATATGAATTAATACCCATGGACGGAAAATTCACAAAAACGTGGAAAACGGCAAAATATTGCCTAATTCGATGATATTTTGTTTAAATCACATGAAGGAAAAGGAGATGATAAGCGTCAAAATATTGCTATATTCGATGATTTTTCGTACGAAACAAAATGCAAGAAAACTTGCTTAAAATGCAATATTATGCGAAATTCTGAGATTTGAAGGCCAAATCACATATCGTGATACTACATGAAATAGTATCGAAATATTGGTAAAAATGAATATATTTACGTAATATCAAACTACATGAAAAACGTGAAAAAAGTCACTATATAACCATATTTGAGGATTTTAAATTCAAATCATAGAGCGAGGTTTCGTATTATTTAGATCCAAGAAAAGACATATGACAATGTTGTTTCCAATACAAATGATAAAAAACAATGTGTTTTCATTAGAATTAACTATAATGTTCTTGATTTTCCGTTTATATTAACGATGGAAGATGTACACGTAAAACCGCTCTAATCCGGCTGAAACGTCGATATATGCAATAAAAACCGAACTTCTCCCCTTTTCAATATCTTACTCAGTATTTTAACGAGAAACAAATAG